>NC_052954.1:17162857-17440357 GCF_013358895.1 Oreochromis aureus | reverse complement strand
TTCCCCCCAAAAAACAAACAAATCCGGTGCTCAAACAACATAATCCAGAGTTGCAGGAAAATGCTAAAGTCTTACAAGGAAACTGACTTCACAGGGGAATTGTCTCTTTGTATTTTTTTTCCTTTTTTCCTTTTTTTTGTTGCTTGTTTTCATTTCTGTTTATTGTGAAAGATTCTGATCACTGAACAGCTTTAGGGAGTAATGGATTACAGTGTGGGTTTTTGTTTACACTTGAAAAATGTTGTAAACTGAAGTGAGAGAAGCACGGTGGGCTGTGTGTTTTGATCAGATAGAGCCTTGAGTCTAAGTCTTTAAGTCAGAACCCACATCACTATCAGAGCCTGTATTCTGTTTGTTTGTAAATCTCTAAAAAAACAAAAAGAAAAAAAACATTAGGAACTTGGATGGACACATATGGAAGCCAGTTTATGCTTGAATGTTAGGATGGTAACCTACTTTTACTGAGACCAACAACAGATAGCGGTTTGGCTTCAACTTAAAATCAGTCACCTCCGTAAAGTTTTTTGGCTCATTAGAAGAGTAATAGAGGCATAATGTTAGATGTGTGACCAAATTGTTTTCTTTCTCATTTTCCAGAGTCTCTCTTTGTTTCTGTTTTTGTTAATTGGCTTAAGTATCCAGTAATTGGTGCTTTGGGTTTTTATTTGGAGATTTTATTAGATGCCAGCTGATTGATTGTTACAAGATGACAGAGGAAATATGTAAGATATTTTATGGCCTTTCATCACTTAAGCAGTGCAACCCACTTAACTTATTTATTTTATGTCTTAACCATATTATACAACTGTTTATGTGTTGTAAAGAAATAAAGATAGAAGGAAAATAGAAAGAAAAGGATGGGAAAAAATTGGAGTAGAGTGTGTTTCTTGCATTAAAGCATCTCGGTTCTTATAGATGGTTGGCCTCAAAGCCCTTTTGCTCTGACGCTATTTGACTTTAAAGGAACCCTGGTCTGTGGGACAATGCGCTTTGTTATTAAAGGAATTTTATAAGTCCATAAGTGTGTAATGAAATTTGCCTTGGTCAAAGGAGTGAAGCATGGAAAGGAAAACTGGAATTGAATTTTCGTGGTACGTTCCTCAGACCTGCATTCCCTTAGGGAGAGTACAGGACTGCTTGCAGTGGCCCAGGCAAGAAGAGGCCAAGTGAAATCTTTCCCTGAGGTTTTGAACTTTTGCTGTGAATGGCAGGAGCCGACACCTCTAACCAGGAGCAGATGTTTGGCTGGCTTTGGCTTGGCCTGGTCCGTCCGCTGGCAGAGTAGGGAACCCAGGGTTTGATTGAGCCAGCATGCCCTACTCACAACACTAATAGCCTGGCTCTGCATTACTTAGGCTACCCTTGCTGAAGTCTGCTGCCTTCAAACTCCTTTACTGTAGGTCTAGAAGAGACATGGGAACAGAGCTGAGCCAAGACTCCTGTGCATTCATAGCAACATTAGAATCTCAACACTGAAGCAAAGCCGTAGGTGATTCTGCTATAATGTTAAACAACTGGCATCTTTTGATGCTTTTTGATGCTTTTTTTTCACTCATCATTATGTATGTGTAATAAACGAATATACAAAATAAGTACACGTTTAGTTATAGAAATATTAAAAATTGATTGCTTTTAGTCTAACTTGTGTAGGCGGTAAAAATTTTAAGCCAACCAGCGCATATTTCTGTTAAAAAATGATCAAACTCATAAAATGTTGTCAATATAAACATTTAGAATAATTCAGCGGATTCAGGTAATGTTAGATGTTTGTTTTTGTTGTAAGCAAATGAAGAAGGACAGCTGTCTCCAGCGTTTAAGAGTAAATACTGAAGATATTACAAGACACATTGCCTTTTTATCTTCTAAAATCTCTCCTGATTTTCTTATCCCCCAACATGAAACATTTTTGAAGTTCTAATGTAAACATCTTAGTCCCACCAGATGTTGAGCATCTTCTCTTTACTGGCAACCTTTACTGAAATGTTGAAAAAGACACTGTAAGCTGTCTATACTGCATGGCATGTACAAGCATACTCCTTCTACACACTTGGTAAATGAAGATTTAGATTTTATCATATAGTTATGGTTCAGTCATATTTCCGTTTGTGTTTTATAATATAAATGTAATTATGTTACTAAAAATATGTTTAGATCTGAAAAATGTACAGAGCACATTACTGTCAACTGTAAGCAGGTACAAAAAACAATGCTTATAAAATTCTAATTATTTACTAATTATTTGGATTGTTTTAACTACTTCTTAGCATGACTCTGTCACTTGTCCCTCATGGGGTTAATGTCATACACTGTTTCTAATGGTTAAATAATCTAGGATCAAGATTTGAGGGGAAAAAGTAAATCCTAAAATAAATTCAGTACATCAGCATTACTGGTGAGTAGACATTACTTGGACTGCTAATGCTAAAAATGTTTATTCTGATGGATGAACTTGCAGTCATATTTTGACACAGCAATGTATTTTTGAGGTTTCCTGCACTGGGTGTAAATGAAATGGTATTTATTTGTAAAACTGGAAAAATATGTGTGATTGAATTCAAATATTTTAGCATACAATATGGTTTTTGCATCAGTTAAAAGTACCGCCACAAGTGTTAGAGCACTAAAGAAGAATGTCATTTTTCTAAACCGCAAACATCTCAACAGACTAATTGACCAAAACATAATAATAAAACAAATCAAAATCTCACTTGCATGCAAGCCTCTGCCAATAAGTCCTTGTGTAGATGGAAAGCAAATGGAGTAAAAAATGTTTTCAGATGAAGAATAGGCTCAATTTGTTATAGCATTAGGTTCTCAGCAGACAACATCATGAAACTCAGCCAGAGCACAAGACTGTTGAGAGGATGGTTTGAGGGGACTTTTGATGATGTGATTTGTTAAGGTGATTAGTTGGAAAATGTTTCTGTCTCTATTTCCTAGAAAATCTGGCAGGAATATCATCTCTGTCATACTGGGTGCTGTAAAAATCTCATGGGACTGAAGGTTGTTTTGCTGGAGAAGTCTGATGATGATGTAATTTTAAAGCTTGCTGTAGAACTGACATCTTATCGTGCATTTCCAAAACCAGACATTTAATGCTATTTGAACAAGGTGCGATCGAAGGTTTACGTGACTCACGTTAGTCATAAAAAGCAAACTCTCACCTTTTATAAAATTCACTGCTCTCTCCATTATGGCCGCGTGAATGGGCACGATCGCTTCCAGGACTGCTGCTTGTTTTTAGATCAAGAACTGTGTTGATCTGCGACGTGGCTGGATCTCCTCCACTGTGTTAAAACTCTGATCCTTCAACTTAAATTTTATTTTGTGGTAAAGGACAATTTTGTACAATGACATGCACCACCGTTGAGGTGATTTGTAGCAAATCTCCTTCCTCAGATACCAGTACAACTACATGCTTAGATGCTGATTGTGAGGAACAAATTCTCAGTGCACAACCCTATGAATGTCAAAAAACCCCTCAGCTTTCATCACCACTGATGATCCTCAACGTGATTTTGAGTCAGTCTGACACAGAAGTTGGACTGTTTGCTCTGCTTTGAAGGTAGAGGTCCATGATAAAGCTGCAGACGTGCAAGTGCAAGCTGTAGAAAAAGGATTTTCCAGTGATTCCATCCTATGTTGCACAAGGTGATGCTCTGTGTCTTAGGGAAAAATATACAGTATATACAGCTTTTGGCCTGTATGTCACACAATAATCAGGCAATGAGAGCAATCTCTACCAAACCGACATTTGAGGGGCTTATTTTAGGTTTGCTAAATAGCAGTGTTAGATCATGTCATGTTAAGTAGTGACCACAAAATTTAAAGCTAAAACTGCCTGTTTTAGACAGAAAGAACTGAGGTGCTGTGTAAAGGGCCAACATAACATGTAGTTTTTTGGGTTTTTTGACTAATGCAAAGTTATTCCATGACATTCCAGAAGAATATAATAGATCTGAAATAAACATAAAAGGTCTCCTTGAAAGTAAATTTAAAACCTTGAAAAGCTTTTCTAGTATTTTAAACTGTGCTAAATTAGCAATTTTGCATTTTTGTCTTCTTATCTTCTAATTTTTATCTTCTAATTTCATAATGTATCATTTTTTTAAACCTGAAAAGATTATCATTTTATCATCTTAAGAGACCTGTATGAAATTTTTCCCTTGCTTGAACTCACTGGCAAAGTAATGGTTCAGGTATTATCTGAGAATTATTATGAAAATAATACATACATTTCTAAAATGTTATTCCATCATTCAGTCAATTATATTTAATTAGTGCAGTTATAAGTGATTAGATTTGAATTGCAAAATAACAAATGGCTTATGTAGTCGGTATGGTCTGCACATTACGTAGTAGCTTTTTTATAAACATTTTCTGTCTTTTCCCAGCATCTGATATTATAAATGTATAATTACCTATAAAAGTTGTTATGCAAGATGGTGATTCAGTAACTGTTTAATCTGGCTCTGCACGTTCAGCTGAAGAACCTCCAGTTTAAGTGAAGCATAAGTAATGTGTGTGGATATAGTTTGAGAGTGGAAGATGATTGCTGTGATTATGGTGATTATTCTAGCAGTGAAAGGGAGTCTGGAATACTGTGTGTTTGCATTGCTGCCCGCTTGGGATCTGGTCTTCATAACCCTCATTCATCACACTGCCTGGGATCAAAGATACCCTTTTTGAACTGGAATGTAGCAGATGTCCATTATGCCCCAACACATTGTTTGCCCTTTGCCAGTGGTATAATTTTTGAATATGATGGTGAAGGTGTTAAAAGAAGCATTTGTTAAAAACTTGTGAAGCTAGCCACCGTGTCTGAAGCCTAAGCAGGTGTGTTGTTTAAAGGGCTCCTGAAAATATTTTAGGTTCAAGCTCTTTGATGATTCAGGGCAGTAAAGCCCTGGGCTAGTCTCTCATTCATTCCAACCTATGTATGTGGAGGAGTTTTGTTTCTCTACAACTACAGAGCATTCAGTGCTTAATTACAGCATCAGCAGAGGTGTGTGACGAGATGGCTAACCAGATAAGAGGCGGAAGCTTTACAACAACCCTCTTTGTAGGTGACAGCGTTACTAATCTTTGGTAGTGAAACTGCATTCACACCCCTTTGCTTAAATGCCCTGCATTAGCCAAAAAAATAAACACTTTATGAAATGTAAAATATGTTACATAGTAAAAATGCTGAAAACACAAAACAGTTTGGGCAGTTTTATATCCTACAGTATAAAAGCATGAATATACATATTTTCATGTAAAAAGCTTTAAAGTGTTTTCTTTACATAAAGTGTACGGACATATGGTGCAAACAGAACAAAAGTGTCAGACCATATGTATATATTACTTTCCTGTAATTGAATCTTTTCTTTTTGTCAGAATGTTCTCCTTTCTCTGTCTCAGACTCCAAACAAGACCCCACATTAATCTCATAATAACTCTAATAACTTCTAATGCTTACAAGTCTGAACACATGTCTTGTGTTGGACCTTGACCTGATGAAGATCATTTTGCAGCAAACATGGTGTAGGTCTTATTCTTCAGTATGACTGCTAACAAAATACTATCCATCCCAGACAGTTATGCAAGTTAGTTTATATTTTGTCTCAGCACCCTGCCAACTGGCAGTACTAGCCTGTCCATCAAGAAGCATTTCTTTTGCTTATCAAAAAAACCTTTTTTTCTTATTACTTCCTGTCTGTAATACAATAATATTAGAAGAGTAACTTCATCGAATTTGACTAATTGCGCGCTTTTGTGGTGTCGCTTTGAATGTAAATGGTGAGTGTTCAAATATTAGAATTGGTTGCACATTGCAAAGAAGCTGCAGATTGGCCATCTTAATCATCTTGTTATTAAGACATTTGTTTGCCTTAGACAGCGATGAACCCTTAGTTCGATTCACAAGTTACTAAACAGTCTGTCAGTTTGTAATAAAAGAATCATTCATAACAATTTTGGCTAATGATAATGACTGCTGTATTAGCTCGTGCTTTGGTTGTGTTTGGTAGTGGTTTATAGGTAGCTCCACAGTGCATACAAATACAACAGACATGGTGATGTTTCTCTCCTGGGAATTCACTCCTTGCGCACACCTTGTATCTTTACAAGCCAATGAGGTCATTAGTATCTAACAGGCGTGCTTTTCCCATTAGGGAGTGATAGACAGCAGCCATTGCCAAACAGATGTGAAAACCACTCACACCCCAAACACATTTCCCTCACACCCTTTCCCCCCAACAAGTGGTTTGAGTTACATGGCCCAAAGCCAATAAAAGACACTTGATGTTATTTTGTCCATTTCACTGCCTTTCATTTGTTATATGCTGCATCCTCTTGCCTTGTTTGGAACACTAGGCAAAATAGTGCTTGCACACACACACACACACACACACACACACACACACACACACACACACACACACACACACACACACACACACACACACACACACACACACACACAGGAGCACAGAGTTGTTGTACTTTACATCAAGAACAGCGTATGTTAACATACCACTCATCTTACTCACCAGTCCTGTCGAGCTGCTCTGCATCTCTTTACACTGGGTTCACAGAAGGGGGCCACACGCAAGTCTAGTCAGAGCAAATTCACAGATTGAGATAATCTCTCTCTCACATTCTGGTTTCAACACATATGGACGCACACACACATATCAGTCCCCCTCTACTAACAGAATTGAAAACAGGTGCCCACCACATATCTTGCATTCTTCCAAAATACAAAAGTGGTTTGACCTGAATGGTTTTGCTGAAGTGGAGCCCCCCTGTATGAAAGAAGAGTCCATGTGGAGATGTGTGTTTGTGTAAACATGGAGGCGTTGGGTTCTGTGCAACATGCTGGTGGAGCAGCACAGACTCGCAGTATATTAGAACCACATTTTCCCTCTGCGCAACCCTAACATTCAGTGTCAAGCTAGCGTCAGGGTAAGTCATAGATATACCACGCGAACATAGCAAAACACCTCTTTTAATAGCTTTGTGCACAGCGACCGTAACAGTATACTGGTCTGGGTTTCACCGATATGGATGAATGATCAAACTGCGGTTTGATCGATAGCTGCTCTTAAACATTTGACTAGCTGTTGAAATAATTGGAAATATCAGTCTTCAGATGACCTCGCTTCAGTCATACTGTCTTGCTCTGCAGCCCGAAAGGATCTGGTTAGTGGATGAACCGACCAATGAGAAACAGAAGGCAGAGATGAACCACTGGAGCTGCTGGAAATTGTAGCCATAATGGAGGTGGCGATGATAAATGCGCTGAGCTCGAGTTTTCCTGGATATTTGGGCAGTTTAATTCCAAATCTTTCATGACATCGTCTTGCATGTTGTAACCGCACGTGTTGTGTGTAAGTATAAATGTTAGATTAATTTTAATCCATCTGGTAAAGCCTCATAAACTGTCATCAACAATTTTCCCCGGCATGTTAACAATAATTTGATGGATGTATTGTTTCAGAATAGCCATTTCCACCATATTTTCCCCACTGAGTTTACAGTGTGTTTTTCACTGCAAACTTTAAGCCAGTGCGGTGTGAGTTTTTACAGCTGACAGAGAAAATTACAAGCATCTATTGAGCAGGGCGGCAGTGTGCTCAGCGTGATTTTATTTCATGCATAACTCTCTTTTCCTCCTACATCTACAAAGTTATGAAATCATTAGAGGAAAAAAAATAACATAAAAAGTTTTAGAATTCATTTTAGATCATCTTCATTAGCAGTGTGGACACTTTTCAAGAACTCTGGAAACTTGACTGCAACATGTGCATCTTCAGATATGGAAAACATATTGTGTCCATAAACAGGAAAAAAGACTCACAATTAATTTCTCTAAACAGCCTTCTACCCTGTCTGCACATGTCTCTTGAGGATTCGGTTTTGATTTGGCTTTTAAAGCAAGCCAGAACTCAGCTCCAGTCTTTTTGTCTGTGAGCGGTCCAGGTATTACTCATGTTGTGGGGACCTAGGTCTGTTTACACAGTCCCATTATGCAGACATGTCATCCTAATGAGCACAAAAGCCAAGTCCTATGACATAAATCATAACATTTTAAAGGTGAAGACATGTATTAAGAATAGGGTATGGTTACGTTTTGGGTTTGAAATTTGTGTGTGTGAATGTGGGTGTGTGCACACGCCCACTCCAGACTGATTTCCATTCAACTAGTAGTTGTAAATTGTGTTGGCAGCGAGACTTTGTTTCGGTATTGAATGAAATATCTAATGAAACCCGAGACAGAAAACTAATTTCTGCTGTGCTTGGTATTTTTGTCTCCCAAGGCATATGGTGGAGAATGCAGGGATATACTCTCTGTTTTTGATGCTCAACACAAGAAATGTTTTCATAAATCACTGAAACTAAATTCCAAATGATCCCTCACATTTTAGGCAGGAAAGGCTACTTGTTCTGTCTGCATATCTGCAGCCTGCATTCACTTTCCTCCCAGTACACAAAAACATATGTTGCAGAGTAGTCTGGAATGGTCGCAATGTTTTTGTGTAATGTATACTCCCAGTTAAATGTGGTTGTCGACTGATAATAAAAATATAGTGTTAATATAGTATCTCTGTGATTTAAAAAAACAAAATCCTGATGGTGCTTCATGTTTTAAATTAAAATTTAGATTTTTATATTTATGCCGTCCCTTGCTTTTTTAAGCTCTGTTGTGTGATCCTCGTCGCAATCTGTTTTTCATAACGTAAAGCTGATTTTAAGCACAAGCCACTTTTTCTTATAACAAGTAAGAATGCTGCGATTTCCCTGTTTTAGTGAGGCTATGTGATATAACGAAGGCAAATCTAGCAGCTTAAAAGTGAAACAAATCCAAGCTGCAGCTGTAATAGCAACAACTTTCATGTAAAAATACACCTGTCCTGTCAGCTACAGTAACCTAGTGAAAGCACAGCGCTAGAAAAAAGTGGGATTTCATTGGAAACTTTAAATGGGTGTCTGCTTCATGTGGGTGGTATGTAAACCAGTAAACACTGTTTGTGTGAGTGCATAGAGTTCTGGTGCACATAGACATATGTGTACCTCAGTGTTTGAAGGAATATGCAGAACTGCAGAAATGAGGCATATCGCTGACTGATGCTGCTGGCCGCTCTGCTTCACAGAGCCGGCTTTTCTATCAGATAGACAGCTTGACAATATCCAGACTCCACTCTTTCCGCTACACACAAACACACAAAGGCACGCCAGCAGAATCACACATATAAGCAAATGCACACCCATGCACACACGGCTTTCTGGGGTTTGTTCTGCTTGTTTCTGGCTGGACTGTTTGTAAGATAAAAGAGAAGATTGTAGCTGAGTGAGTACAGTAAAGTCTGACCTCTTAGACAGGCTTTCATTGTGTTGCGTCACGTGTAATTGAGAATTTTGAGACCTGTTTTAAACCACATTACAATGTAAGACCGTTTTTTGAAGCATTTAGTTTGCTTAAAAACTGAAAGCTGAATAATGATAAGTGCTTCAGAGATATTATTAAATGTAATTGGAATGAGCAGAAAAGACCATTTAATGTTGCCTTTATTGATTATCTGTGTCTAAGTTTGTGAGTGATTATCCAGAAATAGTAAGTTCTGGTATTCCCTTCAGAATTCCAACCACAGTATGTCTCTGGAGTTCATCGAATCCTGGAGCATTTGTGCTCTAGCATCACACAGATGTGATAGTGAGCTATAACAGATGAAATAGATTAATTTGCAGTGCCTTCATTTTGTCTGACCAAGATCACTGACTTGTACCTTAAAGGCTTTTTAGTGTCTGTATAGCTTTATGTATGGGGGTCAAGTTTGCTCCTAGTAAGTTGCAGATTTTCTGACATCAGGATGGCGAATATACCCGTTTCTCCTTAAGCAAGAGCTTTGCTATGCTGGGCTATGCTGTAATGTATGTTCTTTACAGGCTGCTGTCAGTGTGAAACACAGACTCCAACAAGTGCGCACCAATGGGCTAACAGGGGATTGCTTTTATTTTAAAAAGGAGACCTTATCAACAGAATTTTATATATTTTATATATTTTTTTTACCCATAATCAGACACACAAAATGGGTCTAGGTTAACCTTAATTTTAACTCTTATTTACAACAAGTATGAATACAGTGCTAAGACTGCTAGAGCTGCAACTAATCATTGTTTCGATTACTAGTTATTTAACCAAAATCAAAAATATGTCCAAAAATTATGATAAGATGACAGAGGTCATACCTTTGCGGATTTCTTCTTCTCTGTTTCTGTGTGGATTGTGTTTCCTTTTGGAAGGAAAAACAAAGACGTTTATTTTGCTTGTTCATTTAACTTACAGGAGAAATGACAGATCCTTTCATTTGATAAGCTGGAACCATAGCATGCATATAAATAAATATGCATTTATAAAATCTGTATAATAGATCCGTTAGATGAGTATGCTGTCAAACATGCAATTATTTATCTAATAGTCTAGGTGAAAAGCAAAATTTATGTTTAAAATTATTGAGTGCAAAATATCTTTTAGCACCTTCAACTTATACGACAACAGTCACATGTGTTTCGTAAGCTTAAGACCTAGACTCGGTATAAAAATTCAACAGTAACCAGCCTGACATGCACACATAGACTCTTATTTTACACACTGCTCTTAGATCTGCCAGCAGAGAAACAGTATTTTTAGTAGCTTGATACATCTCATGATGCTTTTATGATGTGTTTGCAGGCCTGCTAGCTGTGTCTTGCAGTAAGGCTGGTTGCCTTCTGCTCAGATATCAGGTGAGGAAAGGCCTGGAATCACTCATCTTGACAGCCACATCTGGCCCTACTTTCTCTGTCCAGTTGCCCTCAACTCTGCTGCTGCAAACAGACGCCACTCTGATTCCAACCACAGAGGGAAGAAGTTACAATAATAGCAGTTATGATAATAACATTATTGATAGTTATTAATGAGATAGAGAACAGGGAGTTTACCCAGGAGATATACACTCCCCAAAAGAGCTTTGTGGAATAAAGCTATTGTTGCTGCAAACATTTTTTGCTTTTCAGGCTTTGTCCTGCTATTAGCGGAGAGCAGATTAATGCCAGGTGCAACAAGCAATCTTTCTGTTCTCTCTATTTGCTCTTTGGATTATACATAGCCAGTGCTCTACTAGAAATAAAGGGTTGGAGTAAATGCTGAATACACAAACACATTTGAGTTCAGATATGACTTAATAAGCATTACTCACTATTCAAATGTGTTCCTGTGTTGAAGCTAGTTGTATCCATTTTTAAATACTATGCCTTTTATCGGCTTGACACGTATCCAAACTTTTTACATGCACGCGAGTCTGCTCTGCATTTGTCTTCATTCCACTTTGGACAAAGCTATCATTTGGCAAACTCAGGTGGTGCCAAATCCAGAGCTGAGAGCAAATTCTAGCAGGAACCAGATCTGCACAGTCTTCATCTGGTTCCTGTTGAACCTAGGAAGTAAGGGTTAGAGTTCAGGGTAATATTTACATTAATGGAATGAATCCAAACAGATTAAATTTCAAAACAAGAGCCTAAGGTATCCAGGAGCAGCCTACAGTCACACATTAAAATATAAACAAACACTTTTGGCACTCTCACTGTATGCCAACATCTGCCGTTGGCCTTATCCTCTACTGCATAGGGAAAATAATGTGTTCTGATGGAGACAGCAGACATAAACATGAGTGAGCAGTCAGCTGCAGAACAGAACAATCCTGTGCCTGATGCTTAGAGGAGCGCATCACCACAGGAGTCCATGATGGGAAAATCAGTCTGTCTGCATTCTCACTGAATGTTGCTGAAGGAAGAAACTCTGCTGTCGTGTGTACAAATGGACACACGAAATTCAGAACTGGTTGCAGAATACATTCCAGGTATATCCTGCACCACGTGCAGTCAGTTTATTCAAGTACATCTTACACAGTACTTACACAGTATGGCTAAGGAATGTTCTCCTCTTTGGTTGTTTGAATGGTTTAGTTTGAAAGCTGAAGTGGTGGAAGCAACTTTGTATACAGTTAATCACAACAATGTTACCTACGCCACAGACAAGATAAACATTCCTCAAAGCTGGGCTCTATTTCTGGTTGATTTACTTCTATCTTCACTATTATATCTGTGAATATGCGAACAAATGGATTAGTTGATCCACAAAGAACTGAGTGGAACCAGCTTAAATGTTGTTCAGTAGCTAATGTAAAACAAATTAGTTATTGGAATTCTCATTTTGGCTTTTTTTTTGTCATAACTGATTAATTATCTTAAGTTTTTAAGCAGGTTTCATAGTACTCACAGTGTAAATACAGTAGTATACACGTGACACAAACCTATACTGCTTCAGTTTTGTTTTCCTCCAAGTCTGAATATATGTTTTGATAAAGTTGACTTTAAAATAAGTATAATAATAGTGCATAATGTTACATAATGTCAACACCTTTCCATCTTCTTTTTTTTTAATGAAAAGAAAATGTAGCCGGTTGCAAACATACATAGTTGTGGTGCAGAAAGCACCACAGATATGGTTTAAGAGCTACTGTATACATAAACATATAGAAACAGAGGGCATGTGAATCAGTGAATCCATGAGTTACACATGTTTTCTATCATGTTCATGTGGTCATATGATTCCAGACGTGTAAAAAGAATCAAAGTTACAACTGCTTTGTGGGTTTTTCCCAGCCAGGTCTTTAGACAAACTGTACAACTTTGCCGACTGTGCTGGCCTGCACCTGATCCTGGGGCTCAACGCACTACACAGAAATCCAGACAACTCCTGGAACACCTCCTCCACCCTCAGCCTCCTGAAGTACAGCGCTGGCAAGAAATACAACATCTCCTGGGAGCTGGGCAATGGTCAGTACAGCAACATACTCCAAACTGTCTACTAAAACACATGATGAGTTACAATCATACCTGGAGTTTTTATACTATTTAAAATATTTAGAGGAGCAAAAGGAAAAGAAAGTGTTTTAAAGGTAACACCCTGTATAGTTTTTATTGCCAAAATCATATCATTATTCTCTCTGGTGAGTGCAGTAAATTAAATTTGAAGCATAAACTAAATGCAGTATAATAGTTCATGCTTGTATTGTCACTTGTAATACAAATTTGTTACAGAACTAAAGTAAAGTGTTGCAGATTCCATGAAGGATTTGTTAAGTTCAGTAACAGTTAAAGGGTTAACCCAAGGGTTCGCATAGGAGTAAACTATTTTTTTCTTTTAATTTTCTGAAAATATAAAAATACCCTCACATTAAAAACTTATTATCACCCTGTTTTAAGCCTAAGCCTAAGAGTAGCAGCAAATATCTAATAACTGTATATGTGACTGCAACAAAAGAAATAATTTCAATTCAATTGCTGAGGTAGCACAAGATATAGGGGACAATTATATGATGAATTAAAGGTTTTCTTTTAAAATGTGCAGTTAATCATTTCATAGTTCTCATGAACAGCATATCAACATACACTAATAAAGCAGACATGTTAGCAGGCTATGTTTTTAAGATGAAACAGCCTGGTACAGAAAAATCTTCAGTGAAGTTGTTAATCAACAATGAGTCTGCTAAAGTTTAGTCTTTCTGCTTTTGTAAAAATCCTTCACTTTCTTAGTTGTACTGAATCTGCAAGGCCACCCTGTGTGCTTTGGCTATTCCCTTGAAGCAATGTCCATCTGTCTGTATTACTGTGAATTGGCCAATTATCCTTTTTTCTACTGGCTGTTGGATATTCTAAGAGCAGGATCAGACTACAACAACAACATCATTCTTTGTCATCTTCCCAATGCTGCTTGTATAAACTCTTATCTTCCTCAGTGTACTGCGTCTTCTCTTTCCAGAGCCCAATGCGTACCGCAGCATGGTGGGTCGTGCGGTCAACAGCACCCAGTTGGCTCAGGACTACACCAAACTACGTACCCTGCTGCAGTCTGTGCGCTTCTACCACCGAGCTCACCTCTTTGGCCCCAACGCAGGACGACCCCGGAAGAACGCCATTCTGCTGCTGGATGGGTGAGTCACCAAGTAAAACAGGGATTGGCTAGGATTCCACTCCTTCTTAGGCTGTCCTGCTGGAAAAGAAAGGGGGAAGGTAGTGGAAAGTATGCTGCAGTAGTTTATGCATTAAACACAGTAAAGCTCAGTAAAAGTTTTACACGCACACACACACACACACACACACACACACACACACACACTCTGTAGTTGTATTCAGTGTTTATGGATTCCCACTCTGCAGGTTTTAGGGTCTCAGCTTCAGTTATACCATGTCAGCATAAATAAAGTGTCATCTGATTGATAACGTGATGGCGCAACGTCCCACCTGCTTGTTTCACCCAGAAGCTGCAGCAACTTTGGACTGACTCTGGTCGCTTATCTAACCGCTCTTTCAACTGCAGCCTGTCCTCTGCAAAGGTTGCATTGTTACACTTGGTAGCCAAACCTTTACCACAAAAGAGCAACCAAGACAATGTCACAATGTCAATGTGTAGTATTATTTACCAGCATTTAATACAGTTTACTATAATCTATGTCTGTCTGTATGTCTAAAAACCTTTTCGTTTTCTTACTATAATCTTTGGAAAATGGAAAGGTTTTCATACTTTCTTTAGCTGGATAAAATTTTATTCAAGTTGACTTAAAGCAAGATTAAATTGTTCTGACTCTGTTTCACTGAAAATTACCGTGTTGTTTTTGGACAAGTTGTACTGTAGCCACACAATATTGTAGCTCCACGGTTTATCTATGTTGCATTCACAAGCTGTAATTATCTGGCAGATGAAAATCAGAACATTAACAATTCACGGGCAACGTAAGATCTGGATGGGAATATGGAGCACAAAACGGAAAAGTAATACCTCCTTTAAGACGCTGACTCATTTTGTATTGTCTTTATCAATTCATCAGTTCAATGAAGTCTGTCCAAGTATATTTTACAAAGTGTGGCTCACTGAAACAAACCCTTGAATTTAGGCGAAAGAAACATAATTTGTTGTGATCCTTAGAAACTCAAAGCCTCAATGACAAAAGATTAAAAAAAACCCTCCCCCTCTTGTTCTTCCACAAACCACTTTTCCACTGGCATTGAGTGTGTAATTGGCTGTCTTCAACTTAACCTAATCTTAATTCAAAATTAGTTTAAGACCCACAGTTGATCAAGTTGGTGACTTACAAAATGCACTTTGGATACAAATAGCAAATTAGTGTCATCAGAGAATAACACATTCTCCTCTTTTCACTAATGAATTGGAAAAGTTTGTGCAAAACTTTTATTTGGATAATCTAATAGTGATTGTTAACCAGAGAAAAACTTTTTTAAAAGCATAATTTGACCTTGCTGCATTACAAATAACAAACCCCAGATTGCCTGTCACAGGTATGTAGGCTTCTTTGGGTATTACTGCAAGTCTTAGTTTGTTGAAATTCATTTTAGACAAGAAATTTATCCTTAGTTCTGTCAACCAAACAGCTGACAGTATTCCTCAAACAAAATCATTATTTCCAAAAAAGTAACGCCTTTGTGAGCTTTTCTGTCTGTTGAAATGGAAACAAACTTGACTAAAATGAATGCATCACTGGCCCAGTACAACAAACAAAGGGTGAAAGTCAAACATGGAGGTATATACACAACTCTGTCAGTGTTGGACAATACAAATAAAGTGTGACCTTATGGTGCAATGTTTGCTTTTTTCCTCTGGATAATAAAATAATTTGGTACTATCAAAAAATTACTTTTTACCCTTTGTTTTTGACTTTATGAGCAGTATATAATAATTTGATTAATTGTTTGAAATTAGTCTGACTAATACTGGAATTTTGGGAATGCATACACTATCCAACTGACAAATATATACATATAAAATGTATTTATTTATTTTATGTTTTTTTTAGTAATCCAGTTTGAAGTTTAGCACAAAGAAACCACCTGGCCATGGTTCTGTTGCAGACATTGAGAGAAGACTGTAAACCACAAGGTTGAAATTGCACTGGTGGACAAATGAATGACGCCATATATACGTTACCTCAAGCAAAAAAGTAAAAAGCTTTGTTGTGGTGCATAGAGCATAATAAATACATTATAAATCTATGATAGGCCAAAATCACCCAAATAATAGAATTGTCAGACTCTATATTAAACACACAAGGGTGGTGCATAAAAAGCTAGTAATATATAGAAAAATGTTGTTATGATCATTCAGATGTTGATAACTTGACAGATATTTTACATTCATGTTTTAAGATGTTACGTGGGGCCCTTATCAAGTCAATCTAAAGTGTAATTACTTTATTCAGACATTCAGTGTGCAATATTTATAAAGCACTTTAAAAACGACCACACCAAATACAAAGTGCTGCACGCAAAAGTGAATAAATGCAGGACCGATAAAAACAACTAGAATAGAATAAAAACACAAACAAGCACCCATAATAAAACAAAGGCAAGTAAGATCAATGTGTAATGCCCGGTCGAAGGCCAGAGAGTTTAAATGTGTTTTAAAAATGGGCTGTGGAGGTGACTGTCTAAAGTGCAGAGGCATTTATTCCATAAACTGGGGGCAGCAATGAAGAACGCTCTGTCCCCTCTTAGCTTCCACTTAGACTTTTGTGTATGTAAGAGCAACTGGTCAGATACACACAGTCATAAACATGACAATGTTGGGAACATTTTGCAATGTCTGATAGATTTTGGTGAATAAATGCAGATGTTAGAGGTGCTCCTGTGCAGCAACCATAAAAACTTAACATCTATTTTGTGTGGCTGAAAGGAAGCTGTATTCTGCGCTCCACTAAACTGTCACAAGAGGTTTAGGAGATTTATTACAGAGCTAATAAGACAATTAGAAGTGATGGAGGTGGGACACATAGTACTGGTTTTAATTTGTTGAATAAATGGGGTCAGCATGTCATTTAACCAAAATACCATCTATAAAGTAAATTGAATATGTTTATGTGTTAAAATGTTTTCACATGCACACAAGTATATAAGCACATGTGTACTTAAATTCACAGGAACAGTTTAATGTCTCAATATATGTTAGCCTCTCGGCAGCCACACACATTTTGACAGGTAGTTGGAAGACTATGGAGAAAGAATAATTTGGTATGGATCTGTCTCCACTATGTACTTGAACTACTTACATCAGTGAAACCGTTAGGAGCTGCCTTTTATCTCACTGAGCACTGACAGTTCAGATTTAGTCAGAAGCAAAAAGGTGTGTTTTTTTGCTTTTTTTTGTGTATGTGTACTGCAATAGTCAGACTGATTAATGAGCAGTGTTATCAGAACAAAGGGAGGACATAGAAGATGAGTAGTGAGAAGAGGAGGACGATTGAGATGATGAAGAGTCGAGAGCCGGAGTACCCGTAGGTCATGGGTGTCGCATTAAACGACAGGACGATTCTTGTGTGTTTGACACTGTTACGAGGGGGTTGCTCATGTGTTTGACAGCCCAACTACTCTGCTGCTCTCAGGAAATAAGATTAATTAGATGCTGAGCAGCTCAAGAGTCCAAATATCTGAGCTGCACAGACTAAACAAGCCAGACCAGTGAAAGTTGTGTTTCTGTGACATGATGTTTAGAGACGCACATTTTGGCATGTCTGACAAGCTGTTACAGCCAAATATGGAGCGATTTGGGTCAGGTAGATCAGGAAACATACGCAGATACAAAGAGGGGACTCTGTGTTTGCACGGTGTTTGTGTACAGGATGATTCTGCTCTCAGATGATTTTCCTTTTATTAATAACAATTAAACTGAAAATTAACAAATCAAATCCTCAAGCTATAGAATCAGCAACTCTAATTAGTTTAAAAAAATAAATAAAACTAGTAGTTTGCAGATTTGCCATATTACTTACATTGCACATTTGCTTATTTTCAAATTCAACGTTAGACTGAATATGTCGTGAAAGGGTGTGCTTAGGTCTCATTTTAAGGCATTGAACAGAAATATTGCATTGACTTTTGAGGGACTTAAATATTTTGAGAGGGTTCAATTTAATTGTACTTCTTATTTAATGATTTTATTTTATTATATGTCTTATGGATAGGTGTAGCATATCTCTGTACTATATCTTTATATATTAAACAGTTCTGGTGTTCATTCCATTTTGGACTTGGAGGCTGTTACTGTCTTTTCAAATGAGCAGAAATTGCAAATGAAAAATAAGTGGAACCGGCCTTAAACAGTAAAAAAATAAATAGAAGTTAGAACTGACCTGCTCAGCAATTTGGTTCATTTGGAGGATAGAGTGCACTGTTGAGCTAGACAACATAGAAATTCATGGACACTGTGGAAGATAAGTCGTAGATGATCACAGGATCCTTTCCATGGTTAAATAAAATCACTACAAAAATCTACCATAATAAAAGACTTTGCAAGTGAAAATAGGGGTGCTACACTACCAGCTCAGTCTTATGTAGGCAGATGTGACTAAGAGCTACCTTTAATCTGAAGCATACTACATCTCTTGGGTGAAGGGTGAAGGCAGTGTAATGCATGGACAAGCATGACTTTCAGTGTAGTTTGCTGGTGATGTGACAAAAGCAGATGAATGGATTCAGAAGTATAAAGTATTGCAGTCTGTGTTTAGCCTCATTCCCAAAGGTAATTCTTTAGCACTTCACAGTACAGATGGAGAGTTACCTAAATCTGTGAAAAGGTTTTGAAAGATCAGGAAGTGGAATATTCCACATTGGCTTTGTTATTGCAATAGAGCTGCATTTCACTTGCAGACAAAACCAGAGGTAGAAAGAGCCATGAAGGAACAGTAACTGAAGACAGCTGCAGCGAGGGTTTGGCAAAGCATCACAAAATATATGGACCTAACAGTGACTGTTAAACTATGTAATTATGCTATGTAAGCTATATAACTATGAAAGAACTAATTTTTATAAGCCAAATCTAGACTGCTGCATACACATATTTTAAAATGACAGTAAATCTGCATAATGCATACACACCATTTGCTGTCTTTTTAAGGAGCTCTCAGCTGTGAAATTACACTTTTCTTATATTTGTAATTTGTCTTGATTGATTTTCAGAAATTTGCCTTTAATCCTAAAGTCTAATTAATTACCAATTGCTTACCTGCTAAAAGAATGAACATTGCAACACATTTTATGACAGTGGACAAAGAGTTTTAGTGAATTATGGCTTTTGTCACCTAGATAGATTTTGTTTTCTTCTCGGGATAAATTGTAGGTGACATATGTGCACTTGAATTGAAAATATTGTTGTTAAATAAACTGAGCACTAACGGTTAAATGGGTAAAATGTTGTAATATTCATATAGCCGTATTGTAATTGTGAAAGGAAGACATAGGTTGTCATATATTGAAGACAAAATACAACGAATCAGTTAATGACATTTGTGTTTTCTTTCAGGTTCATGAAGAATGCTGGCTCTGTTGTAGATGCAGTTACGTGGCAACAGTAGGTATTTTACCCTTTAATTTTTACCCTTTTTTATTATTTTATCTACAGAAAAACCCAGAATTAACCTACGTTCTTCCGAAAGAGAGTAATTCAAAACCATATATCTAACACCACAGGCCACACTGTGTTTTTGTACCAATATTGCAAATTTGTCAGCACAGTTACCAAGAGAGACTGATGCATATTCACCAGACTGTGTTTATCCTGCAAGTAGAACAACAGGAAAAGGAGCCTAAGAGACAATGTGTGTGTTAAATTAGTAACACCTGCCATTTGTCTGTTGCACATACTGTAGGAATGCATACAAATGTATCACTGGTTTGATCTTTTTCCCCAATGTTTTATCTGTATCTTTTTACACCCACATGTAAAATATGTACAAAAAGGCACATTGAGTGTAAGCTAAGACAAACCCTTTGTGTCTGAGTGAGTGGTCATTAAGGTGAAGGTCAGGTCTAATTAGGAGAAATTAGATGAAACAGAAGGTGGAAGGGCTGTCAGTAAGGCTTGGAAAAACACCACCCACACTGTTAAAATCAAACCATATGCTCTGGCTCACTCCCTTTGTCAATTAGCCCGTTTTACACAAGAGGTCCAGATTCCAGTCTAACCAGGCTGCGTGACAGAAACTCTGACCTCTACAAAAGAAGCCAACCCAATAAAAGTAGAGACCACTCATTAACACGTCTACGACATAGGTTTTACTCTAGTGCAGCTGTCTCAAGTTGTTTTGAGTCAGACGTGCTTGGTAGGAAACGAAGCACTCGATTTAAACCTGTTTGGAAAGTGTTGTGAATTTGTTAGTATACGTCTGTCTGTGGCTTACAGTCGGAGGTGTCCAGTCGGCACTTGTGGTGATGAAACGTGTTGGTTATGACGTGAAATATTTGTGTACCTCCAAATCTTGAAACAACAATATGTGGTTTGCATTATATTATGACATTTTCCCACAACATTGTAGTTTGACATTTGCAGCATCTTGTCTCAGTTATTGCTTATCCATGTTTGGATTCACCAGCAAGGCATGATCAGTATGTGTAGTCGTTCTCTATTAAACTCCCTGATTTTCTCTCTGTCTTCTCTGTCTTCACATTTCTTTCTTCATCTTTCTTCAGTATTAAGTTTTCTTTCATTTTAGAGGCCTGGGTGTCTTTTTTTTCTGTCAAGGTGCTTTAACCCTAAAACCAGATATATATTTTATCCAAGGTTTGTGATGAAAAAACATCTCCATTAATACATTAGAGGTGAATAAAAATGAACTACACTGAGCAAAAAAACCTATCCAAATGTCAGGACCTGTTTTGAGGACCTAACATCCCAGTAGTGGTTGCTTTAACAAATATTGTGGATGTTGGGAAATTTTTTTTTTTTTTAAATCAAGCTGACAATGGTGCTTTTTCCTCTCTTGGGCACTTTTAAAAGCACCTCTGTTTTTTTAGCCTGACAAGGCACATATAACTTTAGGTCAATTTTTGCGAATCATTACATTTTACAGCAAAGACATGCTTTTACCATGAGGTTTGAGCTACTGTAGGCTTAGTTTAGATTAGGAGTAGGTTAATATTACACTCCTAAATGGTGCACACTAAGGTTAGGAATTTTGTGTTGAACTATATCAACAAAAGTAATCGTTGAATTCAGGTGTTTTCAGTTCAATTGCCACAGGTGTATAAAACCAAGCCCTTAGGCAAGCAATCTGCCTTTACAAACATATTTTAAAAAATGGCTCATCCTAAAGAGCGCACTGAATTCTCCACCTTTGACACAAGTTAGTTTGTGAAGTCTCTTCCTCCTTTCCCTCCTAGATTTTCTGCCATCAAGACTAAGTGGAATTATTGCACAGTGGAAGCATTTAAGAACCACAGCAACTCAGCCATGAAGTGGCAGACCACGTAAAGTTACAGAGCGGGGTCACTGAGTGCTGAGGCTCATAGTGCACGAAAGAGTTCCTAACCTCCTCTGGTATTAACATCGGCACAAAAATTTTGCACCAGGAACTTCATGGCATAGGTTTATGTGGCCATGCAGCTCATGCAGGTGTAAAGTGTAGGTGGCCCAGTGCTTATATCCATATAGTGTGTTTTGTAAAGTGGATGTTTCATGATGTATAGTTTGTATGTTTTTCTATGTCTGTGTGTGCATCTGTGAGATAGTGGAAAGAGCTTGTTGTCCTGTTAACTCAAGTAATGCTAACTTAATTTTACCTCTTGTCAGTGTGTAGTGGGGGACAGTAATGTATGTGCACTTAATTAAACAGAGAGTAAAGAATAGGCTTCACACTGAGCTCACATTAAACTAAAATAAGACATATAAATGATCTCAATAAATATATTGTTTAAAAAAATTACATTTAAATTAGCAATAACACTGACATCTATCCTGAAATTAACAGAACAGATTTTTGGGGGAATTCCTGTTGATTGTTTTTTAAGGTAACTGTGATCTATCAGTATTTCAGTCAAAATCTGACTTAGATTATATCGATAGGTTTTTATAGATTTCAGTGAAACATTTATACTCCTGAGAAGATGGATGTTAATGCTGATTCCCTGACTTATCCTCAAGCCATGCCATGTGGTTGACATTTGTGGTTTTCGACAAACTTTAATCACTTTGCTACACCAAGGCCCTCTAGCCTTATGTATGGTGAACTGCCTTACCAACAGGGGCTGCTTCTTGGTGAGAGATTTAAATTAGTTTAAAGTGTGTGAGGACATGGTGCCAGGTCTAAATATGACCAAGAAAAGTCAACAAGACAGATTTACAATTTTTTAAGGTTGCTGTTTAGTTGCCCCTGAGCAAAGCACATCTGAGACTAATTGCTCCAGTGGTGTGGACATCTGGGTGTGAAGCAAACAAGCAAGCTCCCTCAGTTAAATGCTCTAATAATGAAAGGCGCATTTTGACAAACCTTGCTTTTCAAATGAGCCCTTCTTGATTTAATCATTGTCGCTTAAAGTGCATTAGAAACATTTTTTTCAAATATATATGTTAGTTAGTTAGTGCTGCTTTTTACAAGCCAGGCTAACATGTTATAGCCAGAGGTTTCTTGTTTCCTGTCAGAATGGCAGTGGTACCAGTTCCTGCCCTCTGAGTATCTTATTTATAGCTAATGTCAAGGGGGGGAAAAGAGATGTTAAAGGTGAAAATCACAAAGGGGCTGTAAATTTACTCGTGAAATCCTAGGGGACGCTACATATTCTTCAGCCGTTACATAATTATGATTGATCTAATGATAACCTGATGGTCCACATTCAAGGAACACATCCTTTTCTTATTTTGCTACCCCTCTGCTTACTCCCAAAATCTCTTGCTACACCAGATGGACAATTTTTGGTGCCTCACATGCAGTTATTAAAAGTAAGTTGTTCTACATTGTTTACAGTTTAGGCCCTTTAAAAATCCATTAGCAAAAAATTCCATGAGTGCAAAAACTAATAACAGTCTTCTAAAAGTATCTTCTGTGATCATAACAAATCAAAAGCCCATGTTTGAAAGTAAATTTATGCTTCAATACTTTTGTCCTTTTATCTAAAAAAAAATTTAATGTAGGACCATTTCAGCTAAATAGTTTTCAAACTGTGGTACTGATGCAGATGCACCTCTGCTTCTGTCCATCCTTGTCTGAACTGATTACATCTGTGTCTCTAGGCTGTGCCATATTTTGGTGTTAGTAGAGTGCTAGATACTTTTGTAAGTGAGCTGGCTTTGATGTGGTGCTGGCACTTGGACAGAGCAGTGTAAAACAAGCTGACCAAGCAGATCTTTGTCTAAAAACATTCAGGCCCTGTGTTGTAGATTTTTGCATTTTAGTGAATTTTGGAACGTTTAGCCCAAAGTAGCATGCCAAACGTTGAATGAACAAAGGAAAATTTTGTGGTTTTGTTTGAGGAGCTTGGACCTGAATACTAATTCTGAGTTTTTGGTCAAAATACTTGAGCATTGTTTGCATAATTTGTTTTTTTTGTGTGTTCCTGCACTAAAGAACCACCAAGTTGAGTGTTTATCTTAAAGGCTAGTGTTGCTTTTTTACTGGATGCTTGTATATACTCTAAGCAAAATTGACTCTAATGCTAATTTGTAGTGTAAGATGTAGATAGAATTTGTGCTGTCTTATTCTGTTTCCATATATGAACTGGAATTTCTTCCCTTAGATCTGGACTGAAGAATTATTGTAAGCTCTCGGAAAAGATGACAGGATAGCCAAATAATTTGTGTAAGGCTATTACTTAATCCATGCATTGTTTACAGTTTGAGGCCAGGAGTTTGGGACTTCTCCAGTGCTATGAGGAAAATTTCAACAAGGTTAAGCTCAGATTGCAACACTGCTTCACCCCACATAAACTAAATTCAGCTCTGTTCTCAGCAGTTTTGTTGGCACATCTGTCATTTCCGTAGACCTTTCCAAAATGGTTCAGTAGAGGTTCTAACATAGTTTTTGAATTTATGATCCCTTAGTTGTTACGATTATATGGTCTTATACTCTACTTTCATTGTATTTAAAGTACCATTCTTACTTACGTTGTCTCAATTTATTTTGAAATTTTGATTAAGACATATACTAACTAGCATTCTCCAAGAGACCTGAGTGTGTCTATTACAAATCGATTGAGGAGAAAAAAAACAATTTTACATAAAATATTTTTACTTCCATCTTTATGGAAATTTGGATGATATCTTATAACATGTGCTGCTTTTAAAAATTTAGAAAAGGACGCATCTTCATTATTCCACCTCCTATGCATGCTATGTTTTCTGATGTTTGTACAAAGGATGATATTTAATGACATCACTGGGCTTAATAGTTGTAATTTATTTTCACAATTATACCATTGATAACCCTGAATACTTTCATTGGTAATTTATAACAGTACCCAGAGGGTCGCATTTAAGAGCTGAACACTTTCTGCTGTCTTAAAAAAAAAGCATAAATATTTACTGAAGCAGTCAGCTGGTTAATAAAACACTCAAGCTAAATGTGGAAATTTTAAATGAGATACTTTTGACAACTGAACAAGGCAGTTCTTTGTTCATAGAAATGCTGTTCCCGGTATTTTTGGTCCTGATATTTTGCATGTTCATAAGTTATTTACAAATACCAACACCTAGGAGAGCCAATCAAAGTGTACTGACTAATTAATTGATTGATTGAGTATATAACTGTTGTCTCCCCCCACTGGCAATGAGAGTAATTACACAAACATGATCAAGGTAGTTTTATGATACACGTCTCCCAATAAGGAAAAGCCAGACCTTACAGAAGCTGTGCCAGGAGGAGATAAAGGCTGTAGCCTTCTTTGTCATAACAATTACTCTTGTCTGAAGCTCTCTGGTTAGCTGGTCATTACTGGTTGATATAAAATGCATTCCTAACATCATGCGTCTTGCAACAGGCACCAGATTAAAAAACTCTAGGACAACAACAAAATTTAAGGAGGTTTACCTTCCACAGATTGGTTTAGTGTTAACTCATTTGGAAACAGTTGAATGTAACAGACATATTTATATCCATTTACCGCTCTAACTTTGCAACTCACTCATCAAATAAAATAGTGGTGGAAAAAGCCTTTTTATGGCACCTGAATATGCACTAGACAGTGAAGCTATTATCACTGACTTTCCCTCGTTTAGAGAGTATGTTGGAGGGGATTTCTGTTTTCCCACAGGGTTTTGTTCAGCAGGACTTTGGCTCTAATAAATTCTTCTCTTCATGCTGCCTTAACACACTCTTTTTCTCTCATGTCTTTTTGTTTTTTATTCTTTTCTCACACACATGCAGATTGATGTCTTTATTATTCAGTCTGTCTGAAATGTCCATGCTTCCAAGTCGTCCATTATGCAATCTCAGTAAAATTGGATTATCACTGCACTGAAATATAATTGAGTGTGTCAGTGCCTGTTTATCAAAGCTGCTGTAAAACCTTTACAGTTTAAAGTTCATTGTTGCAAGGTTAAACTGAACATAAGCAGATGGATGGATGGATAGATGGATATCAAATCAAGATGAGCTTTTTTATATATACATTTGCATATATTTTCACATTGTTTGTCTTGCATTTTCATTACAGTTATTACATGGATGGCAGAATAAACAAAGCAGAGGACTTCCTAAAAACTCGACTTTTGGACACACTTGCAGAGCAGATCAGTAAAGTGACCAAGGTACTTAAGTTTTACTTACACCTTGACTATAAATAATCCCAGTCATATGCATATATATATATTGTATGCTTGATAAAATGGGGATGACTGTAACGACTCCTTAAACTCTTGAGTTCTATACCTGTAGTGTAAATACAAAATGTATGAGAAGATATGAAAAAAAAATAATTTGAATCCAGACATATATTTGCATTTCTAATGAGTTTGCAAAATTTTGGATCATCCAGTCCTGAGATAGTTTGGGTTTTGTTTTTTGTTTTTTTTTGCTGAAGAAGCCATATGTGCAAACCACAAAAGTAAGCCCTGAGGGTAAGATGGTTATGGCTGCCAATTCGTAATATTATCAAAACTGGGTGAGTGGAAAGATGATCAGTGCCAAAGTGCCTCAGGGAAATCAACAATCACTACCAAGAATAAAACTTAAAACAGGCAAAAGTAGTGGGATTACTCTGTGTACCACCACGCAAACAATAAGGTCAGGTTTATGTCTTTCTGATTTGTGTACAGATTTATTATTGTTCTCTTTTTATTGGTAAAAGTATTTTGTTGAAAACTCTAATAACGTCTCACTAGTTCCTCTGCATCATAAAAGTTTATATGGTTAAAAATGTAGGATTGTAACGCTCCTCAGAATAGCCCTGTGATGGACTTGGGACGACCAGGATGCAACCTCTTGATCAATGTTAGCTGAGATAATCTCCAGCCTGAGTTGGATGGATGGTTCTCAGATAATTTTAGATGGAAAAGGTTGCACTGATTCTTAAGCCTTAAATATGAAATCCAAATTTTGTTGATAATTTTCTTTTCCATGACTCATTGCAGGTTGTGAACACACATACTCCAGGTAAGAAGGTGTGGCTTGGTGGACTTGGGCCAGCATGGGCAAGTGGCATCAGTAATCTCTCTGACACGTATGCTGCTGGCTTTCTGTAAGTATTGTTATCATCATACTACCCTTACTTAAAATATTGGAAGCAACAATTGGAAAATCTTTCATATTTGCTAGTTAAAAGTATTTATTCCTAATAAAATGCTGAATATTTCTGATGTATCACATATTTTTCTCATATTACAGGTGGATGAACACGCTGGGTATGGCTGCACTGAATGGCATTGATGTTGTGTTGCGTCACTCATTCTTTGACTATGGATACACACATCTTGTGGACCAGCATTTTAACCCTCTACCTGTAAGTCTCTTTATTTTATTTCAAAAAAGATTGAAATGTCTGTTCACTTTCTTAGTGCTGCAATCAAAATGGCCAAGATCTGACCGGACTACTATGCAAGAGTTTTCCCTTATTAGACTTGGTGTGTTGATGGCACCTCTTGCTCTTTCCCGTGGGAGCTATTAGCTGAGATGAAAGGTGTTTAGTGGTGATGAGTAGTTAGACGCGGGGGCAAAATGCCATGTAACCTTAGCCCTTTATCAGTAGCACAGGACAGTGTCACTGCTCCCCTCCACCCCCATCATAACTTTGTGCTTCTCTGTGTGGGACAGTCTGCTGGTGAGAGATCTGCAACCTGAGAATCTGATACACAGGCATGTTAGTCAAATAGCCTGCAAACCTGTGTGGAATGAGACTGCCCAATGCCAAGTTCCCTGGTGGTTTGGTCTAAAAAAAAAAACCCAAATAACAAAAACGTATTATTGTTTCATTGTTAGTCACTTGGTTGTGCATTATTAGAATATGAGGGGAAAATAATATTAATACGTGTAAGAGGTATACCTCTGCAGTCATGATGTTTGTTTCTTATTAAACCCTCTAATTAAATTATTTTTAAAAGGGTGCTTTGTAGCATTGTCTTGCTTTTTAGCTAATCTCATTTTGTTACAAAAAAATCTGAAATGTCAAGAAGTGATAAAATGCTACCACGTGCCAAGTTCATAAAAAAGATTTATTCAGTTAATAAAAAGGGGTTTATATAAAGCAGAGGCAGTGTAGGGTGAGAGGATTATATTAATGACATGGACAGTAAATCATTCTTCCAACAATAAAGGAAAAAATGATGGAGTCATTGCATTTATCAAACATTTGTTATTATTTAGGACTTTTATTCTTTTTCTTTACTTAGAAAGGTAGTCTAATGTGTATTGGCAGCTCCAAAATACATTATTAGCTGCTAATGTTATTGGGCTCATGAACTAATTACATCTGCAAAACATTTTTCAATAACGCCCTCATTAGAGCTCACTAGCGGGCATGCACTTACTTTAACCTCACTTCACCTATAAGATATTAAACAATAAAGATGGCTTCATTTTTTCCTCCCTCTTTGTCTCCATTATTTTTCTGGGAATGGGGATCTCCCGCTAAGATCACAATGCTTTTAACATGGCTGGATGTCTGAAGGCTGCACCAGCCTACCTGCTGAGAGAATTCACTGCAGCGCCAACCTGTCCACTGCATGGGAAATTTATGACCTGGCCCCATCCCCTATAGGATGACTCCACCATTGGTAGAATCTAGTGAAAGCCCCAAGCCCACTGAATGGCTCAACTGCTTCATCTTTTTTCCACACTTTTCCCCCCTCCCCTTCCTACTTTTTTTAAAGCATACTCTTCTTTCCCAATCATGCTTCTCTTTCCTGTTTTGTGTTGTTTTGACTCCACATGTGTCAGCCATCCCCTCTAGAAGTGAGTAGTAAACGCCTAAATTAAAGAGATGGCTGATTTTGTCTGAGATCCATTCTTTAAACAGAACTCTGTCTGACTGGCAGTAAGTAAGGAGATTTTTGCTCACGGTTAAAGAAGAAAGAATTTTTATTTCTTACATCAAAACCAGGTTGATGATGCAGTGGGCTGAATCTAATTTGTCCGTATTAGCTAACCATAAAGGTTTAATTGTTATCATCCTTTGTTACCTCTGAGCAGCTGAAGTTTGATTGGTGTCTGGTGTTTCTATTTTATTTATATTGGCATGTTACCAGTTCTTGAAGTAATTGTTGTTCCAGCAGTTGATGTTTGTCTGTATATCTATCCAAGGGGGGAAAGTAAAGTGCAAAAAAACTCAATTAAATTTAAAAAAGACACAGAAAAGGGTGAAAAAAGACGATGGCGAGCAATAGACAGGATAAGAAGGAAACAGTTACACAGCTGGAGATGTAGGACCTCAACAGATATTTCTCTAAAATATTCCACATTAACAACCACTAATCATTGCTGTGGTCATCACAGCCACAGATTTAATTATATTGGTTTATTGATGTTTTTTGTTACTTGTGTTTTTGAAATTTAAAAACAAAGCATCAAGTTTGGAATCAATCTGGTTGTCATTCATAAATGAAACCCAAGACTCGTCACTGCTCTTTGTCTTATTCTCTGTGTAATAATCATGGATCATACATTCATTCATCCGTCCCTCTGGCCGTGGCCACCACTATACTGTTCTATACTGTGCTGTGCTTCTTCGATGCCTTGGCAGCAAATTAAGTTAAAGTCTGAGTGGAAAAAAGAAGCCCTTAAATGTTGCCATATGCAGGATTGCATGGGAACTTCCTGAGGAGCACATGTTGTTCTGGGTCTCTTGAAGAGGTGTTGAGTCTGTATAGTCTATAGAGTGGAACTTAGTATGGTGGACCACTCAACAATCATAATGAATACAGCAATTTATGATAGAGCATAATATTTTGTAAAAATGTCATATTTAAGAAGTGTCAAATCTAAACGAGTCAGCGGTTGTTAAATACAATGTGACGTGTGTCATGTGACAGTGCGCTCCAACTAGAAGTCCAGTATTTAGACTTGATGTTTTTGTTCACCACATCTCTCTTTACACACATGTTAGCCACTTACTGACACATTCTTAACTCTCACAGTTTTCGAAACCAAATCTGTTTCTACAATCACCAGGACATTTCATGGCTCGATTAAAAACAATAGAGATTTTGGAGCTGTTCTGTTTCTGGGGAATCCAGAGTTTCCCTCTCTCTTTTTTTTTTTTAATGAAATTTTTTTTTTTTTTTTTTCCATGTAAAACATTTTCTCCACACCTGTTGCTTTTTACTGGTGTGTTTCAACTGTCACTACTGGAACCCTGTCTTGAAAATTACAATGAGGAAATTAACTAATGCAATCATTAAAAATAATGCAAATTGTTGTCTCTGTGTGTGTATGTGATGATATTTCATTTACAGGATTACTGGTTTTCTCTGGTGTTTAAACGTCTGGTTGGTCCCAAGGTTTTAGCTGTGCGAGTGGCTGGATTGCAGAGGAAGCCGCAACCAGGACGAGTCATACGAGACAAACTACGTATCTATGCCCACTGTACCAGCTATCAAAAGTACGTGCTTAACTACCTTGGATTATTTTGTAACCTGTTCCAGTTTTTGGTTTTGTTTTTGTTGTTTTTTGCTGCTGAGTGCTCATAGACTGTTAGTAAAGTCTAGCAATACTTTCAGGAATGTCAGACAGAAAACAGATGACTGTGGTTTAAAGAACACCCCCCCATGCCTCTCGCAAACACCTGAGGCTGGTGTCTGGTGAGGAAGAACAAAATCCCTAACTCCACCATTTGGCTTCCCATAAATAAGCAGACCATGGACACCCGCTCATTCACAGCTCAGAGACTATAAAACTTAACGGGTATCACTTATCAGGTGCGTGGGTTCTGTCTCCCTGTCGTCAAAGGGCTGCTGAAAGGTGTGCTAGGCCTTTATCCCATGTCAGATTGGCTGGAGGGGGATATTTGAGGGGGAGGGACAATAAGGCAGTCTGTGCCGCGAGGAGATAAAGAGTGCCACCATGGCCTGTTCAAGGTTATCATTTAACCCAGGCCAGTGGCTGTCAGCACCAGGGTAGACTTACGGCCATACTCTAGACGGTGCTCATTTACAGGTGGAGCATCTCTTAGAAAAATATCGCAGCACAGCAAAGATAGATGGTTGATAAATGTGCAAGAAATACTACAGAAGCGTGAGTTCTAATGGCACTGATGCAGATATTCTAAATAGTTTTCAACAAGTGTACTCACTCAGTCTCTTGGTATGTATTGTAAATTTAGGAGTAGAGAAATGCCCTCGGCATGTGGAGTCACTGAGCTCCACTCAAGATACCAATCAGCCCTAGACTCATATGTTCAGACAGTGAAGCACTAAAGCAGTCTGTCTCAAATCCAAAGCCACTTCAGTTGCCATTATTTCTGCTACTTTGTGGTTTTACACAGTCAGCCCTTAAGTGGGCAAACCATTGTAGTCTTGGTGGTTTGACTAAATTGTATTAGAGAGCAAAGAATATAAATGTGTCCAAGCAGTCTTTGCAGATTAAATATGACTTCCACTGCCCTTTTACCCCTTTTAGTGGTTTGAATGGCATTTTTTTCACTTTCCAGCGATGCTCCAACATCAAACGGCATCAACACATGTTTATGTTCCTGGTTTGGATCTTTAAGAACCTCATCATTTTAAAGGTCTAAAAGGTTATTATCTCCTACTCCATCTAACCATCTGAACCATGGTCCACATTTCTGAGAAACAAGGCTGTAGGAGTTTAACACAGAGCCAGATATACTGTGTTCCCAGTAGGAGTACGGGACTATTTCTCCTGGTATATATATTAAACATTAACAGTCCTGCCGGGTTACTGAAATTGCTAAACCTGTGCACAAAAAACAAAGGTAAACATAAAACCAAAATCCAATATTGCTTTGAAGATATGAGATTTAGGAGGTGGTAACTGGGAGCGATGTCTACCAGACGGTGAACACCAAGGCTGACATGTGGTATTCACTAGAGCTGTGTTGTCTTTGTCCTCATATATGGGCTCTTATTAGATTTTATCATGTTTGTCTTATCTGTCTCACTGAGTTATTTACCTTTGGCCAGTATTCCTATCAAATTGTGTCCCCGGTGTTTTGCTCTAAGGAGAGGGACTCAAAGACTGTTGTCTGTGTAACTCAAGAAGTGTTGCCCTTTGTGTTCACACCCTTCATTTGACCCTGGGCCAGACAGCGGCAGGTTTCAATACTGGATATTGTACAAGAGAAGCGGATTTCTGTATTAGATTGACTTTATTGGAATGATAAAGGCTTCAAAAATGAAATGCAGTTTAATATGTTGATGCTAAATATACAGTAGATGATGGGTTTAAGGCTATAATAAAGAGTAACTTGCTATGTAAAGGAATTTCCTTTTTTTATCCTGCTTTATCTTTCTTTATTAATTTTCCGAAAACCTTTTGATCCAGATTAGATCAAGGAGTCGTGGTTTTATTCCATTACTATATGGGATGCAAATATCAAAGACTTTCTTCTCTTTGTAGTCATCTTTAATTATAGAGAATTTTATTCAACATGGCAATGTAATATATAATGAATCCCCATTAACAGATGTGGAGAGGCAACGTTTTCTGTTGTGCCCTGATCTTATTTTCTAAATGTAAAAGAAAATTAATGAGGCAGTGTCCATCTTTTTCTTTGTGACACTAGTCATAACTATGTCAGAGGATCCATAACGATCTACATCATCAACCTCCATCGATCGAGGAAGAAAATCAAATTGGCTGGAACGTTACGGAACAAGACTGTCCATCAGTACCTACTGCAGCCCTATGGCAATGATGGACTGCGAGCCAAGTTAGTATCTCTCTCGCTTCCTCTCTGTCTCTTACACATGTGTAGATATAAACTTAAACATGCACACGTGCTTTAGGTAATTGTTTTCTATGTGAAACAGTTCTTTTCTATTTATTTATGTTGCTCAAAAAAGATAAATGTGCTGCTGAGAGACAGTTATTGCTCATATAAAACAAAAAGAAAAGAAAAAAATGCTGATTATTTGTACACTGCTTGAGTAAACCTTGGTTTGTAAAAGGAATTACATTGTGCAAATATCTGAAAAACACTGAAATGAAGAATAGGAAAATTAGAATTTTATAAACAACTTTATGCCTCCAAACTTAATAGGGTGTTAAACATCAAAACTTCAAAGAGCTGCAGTGAATCAATTTACTTTTATGACCACAGTGTATAATTTATATGGAGCCAGCATGCTGAGTGAGTGCCACACCGCAAAACATGCAAATGTACACTTAAATGCAATTACCTTTTCCTGTCTTTATCTGGATTAGAGTTAGGTGAAGACAAGTATTCTCATAAAGAATAATGTAACAATTAAAGCTAACTGAAAAATAAAACTTAAGTTTGTTCAGATGGTCATTGTCATTGCACTGCTTTAATTTGCCAGCTTAATTATTGAAGGAAATTTTCAGAGAGCACAGAGTCCTTTGCAAAGTTTTAATGTGTTTTCATGTCCTTTTTTGAGTCTGTTTTTATAGCCTACAACAGATGTTTTAGCAATAGATTTTTCATTTTGTATACATTCCATTTGGCTACAATATATTTCACTTTATGTAACAAGGTAATATAATTCCCATTTCCTTAAAATGTCTCTTAAAATAAAAACTTTATGGTTTCAGTCTTTAACTCTCTCCCTTAATCCCCTGGCCTGTTATTCTGACTCAGACTTAAGACACAAATCCTGAAATAACAGTCTAATGACCTAAGACTGTGTGTGTGCGTGTCTTTCTTTTTGTTATATGATACCCACATGCGGCCTTAATGAAAGCTCAAGCATGATCCTTCAATAACAGTGTAATGATGGAGGATGTTTTAGGTGTTAGAACAGGATCGCGAGGCAATTAATAGGAGAGCAAGCTAACGATGTGCCTGGCCTAAAGTGCTTTCATTTACCACATGGAGTGCAGGGAGATTTTTATGATGAATTTAGCAACACCAGATGTCTATAAATTGGTTTGAGTAGTGGAACTTTTTAAGTTTTCAGACCCATGTATGTTGAAGAAAGGCTTTGAGCAGTCCGGTTTGAATTACAACTTCTCATTAGTGAACATCATTTTATTTGATCTTTTCTTGAATTCAATGTTCATGTAAAATCTTCAGACCACTGCCCTTTATTCCTTTATTATTGTGAACTTTACAATCTCAGTGAAAACGTAGTCATAACAAGACAGAAAATAGTGTGGACAGACTGCACTTACATTAATAATAATTAGTATATTGTGTCCTGTATGGATAAAGAGAACCACTGTGAATTAAAAAGTTAAATACATACTCAAGCTGACTGTTATTAGTTATAATGAAACTGGTGTTTGACTTTGTAAAATTCTGATTGGATTTGTTCACGTAAGTGGATTACCGTACTATGATCATGCCCAGTCAGGAGTCTAAAAAAAGAAAAAATAAATATTAATAGGTTTTACAGTAGTTGGAGATGTAGCAAGGGTTATTTTGATGAATGTGACAACCTAAATCATTACAATATAATACTTTAACAGAGTGTCTTGGAAAACTGTTTCAAATATATTAGGAGCATATTAGTTTTGTAGCCTTATGAGTTTTATCACAGTGAGCAGCTGCAGTAAATGCTGCTGAAGCCAAATATTAGGGAATACAGATGACCCAAAATGTTAACAGAGAAATAAACTTGGGTTTTCTCTTGGTATTTTCCACTCAACATGTCAGTTTTCACACTTTGCAGTTGTTTTAATTACAATAATGTGACAACAGCACCCCCTGCTGGCAGAATGATAGGCAAGATACAAGGCCCATGAAATAATGAAGATCCCGAGTCTTTTGTTGATAAGGTGAAAAGTCTTACCATGGCCTACCAGTTTTATTTGTCAGAAGGCAGGAGAGGAAGACTTGGAATATAAGGCGTTTGGTAAGTTTGATGATGTGACTGAAGCATGTTGTAACTCACTGAGTTAACACACCGTATTTCTTCTTCTCTTTGCAGACATGTCCAGTTGAATGGGGAAAAGCTGGTCATGATGAACAATGAGACATTCCCAGAGCTGAAGCCCAAGACACTGAGGGCGGGACGGACAATAGCTATGCCTCCCATGACTATAGGCTTTTATGTTATCAAAAATATTAATGCTTACGCCTGTCGGAGATAACATTGATCCTTTATCCCCATGAAGTATCATCTGATACCACACCACCAACACCAGTTTCACTCAGATTTTAAAGACTAGAATACCACTTTGTGAGTAATTTTAACAAAATTCTCAAGTACTCTTACAAACAAAACAATTCCCTGGATAACAAAAGCTTCCATCCGCACTGATATATATTTAAATGATCAAGCAGATAAAAAAAAATAAACCCAGTCTTTCTAAGTCCAAGACACACACGCACTGAAAACATCCCATTGCTTTTTACCAGCAGTTCCTCAAATGCTACAAGACTGCAGTTGCAAAAATAAAAAAACACACATTTTTTAACCTTGTGTTAGAGAGTTTAGAGTTTTTAAAGTTTATTTACAGCCTCTATTTCTAATCTTTGACCTACAGAATGAGGAGATTTACACAAATCACTTTCAGTATGACTTGATCCTTTTCACAGAGAGAAAACAAACCATGGTGTGTTTCTTCTTGACCCCATGCTGTCTGTGTATGTTTGTGTATGCATGTGTTTTATTGATAAAGCTACTGATGTGTCTGTTGAGGGTGCCGCTCAAACCACACTTTTGTTTCCTCTGCCATATCAAATGGCTGAAAATTGCAAATCTCTTTTTTTTTCCCTCAATCTTTTTTGTGTGCATGCTTTGAGGATCTTTGTGCTTTTTGTTCTGTGCACTTCAGTTTAACTGCAGAATATAATAGCCAGGATGTGTCACTAGCTGTTTTGCTGTGATGCACAGATAAATAATGTGAACCCATCATTCACATCACCTGGATCCACAGCTAAATCAGACTATAGATTAAAAAAAAATCAAATACAGATTTTTTTTTCAGGTGCATTTTAGCACTTCTTACTCTTTTCCTTTCTGTGATCTTTTGTTTTTAATCCTTTAATGCTGCTAGGTTTCTTTTTTATACTAAATATATATATATATATATATATTTTACAGTACATATTGTACAGGTTCACTGTCATATTATTAGAGTATGTATTGTACATAAAAAAGAGTGATAAAGTGTTTTAAGCTTGATATGTTTACTTATATTCAGTATACAACTAATTTATATTGCTTTGTCTTTATATTTCTATTATATAAGAGTTGTACTAAAGCCCCAATTTTAAAGCAAAATCTAAACAAAAGAACAAAAAAAGAACCTGTAGGAATGTACTCATTCAGTAACAGGGTGACCAACTGACATCGATTTAAAAAAATAAACACACACATGGTGGTGGGTCTAATTAAAAGGGGGAAAAAACAACACACACACAAATCCAACTATCTTGTGATGGTTTGCGGACTGACATCTGCATTTACTTTAATTTTACTTCAAAATATTATAACTTATGCTGAACAGTAAGACCGCAGTCAGTGAAAAGGTCCCCTCGAGAGAGCTAGTCATGTCGCCTTTTAAGCTTTAAACTGACACCATTAAGAACAGTGATAAGCAAGTGCAGGTTAAGTGTCTAAACATGTAAAATATAAAGAATAATTATCCTCTGAATGTGTTTATAGTTAATGTAGAGATGTTCATATTTCATTTGGAGAGCATTATTTTATATATGTAAAGTGTGCCTATATTATTTTTGGTAAAAGCAAAAAAAGTTTACATTAATAATAAAGACCTAAAAATACCCAAGATGTTGAAAGCTTTCTTTATTTTCTTTTGTAAAAATGAGCAATTCACCACAGACTACACTAAAACAAAGAATGTAATCCTACTCAGATGTTAGTTTGTCTACAGGTCAGACTCCATAACCTTTGACTGTAAATTCATTATGGCATTAAAGAGGGGATTTGGGAGGAAGTTTTACGTCTGCACAAACAGCTAAGTCCCATCATGTGAAAGTGCAGTGAAACCAGACTCCACAGCGGTTCTCGGGACATGACGGAGATCTGCAGGAGCACATGGTGACGAGCAGAAAAAAGAAACAAAGAGATTGGAAGATATGATTTATACTTGCGCTAGAGCACAAAGCAAAGCAGAAATGCCCTTGTACTGTGATCCCAATACAAAGGCACAGTATTAAAGTTTACCATCGTTGGTGCACTCACTCAATCAGCTCTTTACACACACACACACACACACAGAGACTGTTAGACTCTGTGGCCTCAGTTGTGGAAGCAGCTGGAGCAAGTCTTTGTAGCGGGAAGAGTGCTGTCTTGTCACTGCATGAGGCAGCTGCTGATGGGAAACATGAAGCCAGGATGAACTAAAAGTCCAGACCTCAGCTTGACCCAGACAGGCTAAACCTGAGCCACACTTGGCTCAGTGTGCACTGATGCATAGACAACTGGAATCTGCTTGGTAGACTCGTATAGAAGGGAAATAAAGGACCATGTTTAAATGCCCGTCATCTAGGTTCCTTCGGGTTCTCCTACACAAGAAAAACTCCACCGAGCAAATTTGATCTTTCCTGACACGGAGTCGTTACCACTGGCACCCCTTCAAGAGCCTGATCCAAAGCATATACCTTGAATTAGATTTTGTGCCATTCATGCGAAATAGCTTCTTGCTTTCATGTAAGGAGCAGAAATGTTTGGTCTGAGAAATGAACTTCAGGAACAGCCTCCTTTCACATGTGGTTTATTTTAAACAGCCCGACATTGTTGACATGTAAGAATCAAACCAGACTCGTTAACACCTGGCCCATTTCATCTGGGATCTTTGAAGAGAAAATTTTATTCATTATACTGTGTTGGCCACACATATATATACACAGGGTTAGATGAAAACATGCTTTATTTTCAAAGTAAAGTGAGAGAGAGAGCAGACATGCTAAAGTTGAGCAAGATAAGTCGATTAAATTGGGCAGCACGCTCCAGAAAATTGCTTTAAATCTCAGTTGCCAGTGCGGGTTAGAAATATCCTTACATCAGCTACCTATTGATATGGATCAGAAAATAAAACTGCATGCCTGTCTGATGAAAAGCATGTTGAATTTGTTAACTACCCGCAGTACCTCTGCCCTGAAAGAAATGGTTAAGCAATAATTGACCGAGGCAATGGGAACAGTGAGGCCTTAGTGAACTTCCTAAGACTCAGAACAGGATCTTATCAACCTGAATGGGGGGAAATGGTTTTGTTTGGCAAACTCTGGTTCATATAAACCCGTGCTTTGCGACAATAACGGCTGAACATCAAATCCTCAGACAAAATCGAATTCTGTTGTGGTTTAGGGGGACTGTATGGTGTCCAGCCACTTCTGCGTGACAGTCTCTCCTTAGCCGAGGTAACTGCTACCCAGGCCCACCTAACACTGTTTATACTCCATGATCCATTTTGAGACATGCAAGGCCCTCTTGCCCTGTTAGCAAACACTGAGGATTTCTAGATGTTTACTCTGTATATACAGGATACAGCTTAAGTAAGACTTCTGTGGATGCCGGATCCCTAGAAAACTGATGGACCAGATTAGATTTTGGCCCGCAACATAGAAGTCTTGGCATTTTGGACCATTTTGAGCCAAGCAAGGTTAATAAAACATAAATATTTATCCTACTATGGTTCTTTGCTCCACTCAGCAGCCAAGCATACAAACAGTGCTGAATATTATGATATAACACAGATTTGTTGAAGACCTTTCTCTGAAAAACATAATGGTATTTGTTGAACATGTTTTTATATGGAAGATATGTGTAATATGTTGTTTACTGCAAAGGTTTTAGGCACAAAAAGTGAGCATGCTTTCAAAAATAAAACCACATTGGTTTATTTTGTTTTTTTTAGGTCGTACAATATGGATCAAACAGAATACTCAAATCAACATTTCGTGAAACCAACTTTGCATTCAGCCTAAGTTTTCCAGGTTGTTCAAAGCACCTCCAAGAGCTTGAAAGTGTTCTTGTGCATATTTAAGCTGGTCCTACAGTCTCTTTCTCACACTGACCCAATGGCATTGGCCCCAAAGTCAAACTGACCCAGTGGCCTGTAAAATTAACTCAGTCCAGAAAAGATGCCTTTCCTTTTTTGGTCTTGACCTATTTGGTAACATATTCTGCGTCAATATTTGACATACAGATGAGCTGACATGTTTGTTAGAAACACTCCATCACGCTATAGGTCTATTCATCTTTATTCTCACTGGCACTAAGATCTAGTAAATATCAATCCTGTGGCAACTGGCGCTCCCGAAGTGGGTTCCTGCATGAGTGAAAACCTGATCTAAAGATTTAGACAACAAAGTGTCTGTCGTAGGACTTGTTGTGCCTACTGTGATAAACAGGTGGATGTTCACTGTGTTTACATGCTGCAGAATCAGTTTTAGACCAAGTCGAACATTAATCTATTCATCCATCATTCCATTCACTTTCTTCCGCTTCTCCAATTCCAGGTCACACGGAGGCTCAAACCTATGTCAGCTGTCATTGGGTGAGACGCTGGGTACACCCTGGACAAGTCACCAGTCTATCACAGGGCTAACACAGAGAGACAAACAACCATTCATGCTCATATTCATGCCTTAGACCAATTTAGAATCACCAATTAACCTGAGAAACATGCTTCTGTGGGAGTGTGGCAGTAAGTTAGAGAACCCCGAGAGAACCCGCTCAGGCATGGGAGGAAACTCCAGATGGAAAAGCCTGAGCCAGCAGATTTAAACTAGGACCTGTGAGGCAATGGTGCTAACCACCATGCCACCCAAGCCAGCAGACCACCTCCTAAAATCTTTGCTCAGCATGCAGAGTAAAGCCCATGGATATGGCTTTTCATTTTAGCCATTTATCAAAACACGTTCACATTACCACTATAGAAGGATGAGATTCAAAAATGCAGACTTTTGGTTTAATTCAAAAGGTTTCAAGGTTTCCTCAATAACCTTTAAAGAACTGCAGCAATTTTGAAACCCAGTCCCTGGTTTTCAGGGACTCATGAGCAATTTGGCAGATTAATATAATATTAAATAAAAAGCTTCACATTTTTTCATGTGACAGAGTTTTTATATCGACTGTCCTTCCTGACACAACACCAAAATTATTTCTGTCTCCTCCAGGGATTGAACTGGGGGGCCTTTTGGTTGCAAACCACAATACTATGAAGTCACGTATGAAATATAAAGCTACTTAGATGAAAATGTTTTGTGACTGTGTGCAGTGTGGAATCTATGAAGATCACCAAAGAAATAGGTTTGTTTTTTATGAGACTTTGCCAAGCCTTTTTAAGTTGTTGTTTTGACTTCAGGTAGCAAAATACACCTTAAAATGGTCAAGATCAAGAATTCGGATTAATATTCCACTTCCTGACCTTCAAAAACTCGTGTGATGCCATCGCTGTTTGCTTTAAATCTGTGCTCTAACGCACTGCTGCATTTGACTAAATCTGAGCACAAAGTTCAGAATTTATCAGGCTGCTTCTCTCTTCTGTCAATAAACACTTATTACACAGTGTGTTTAACAGGTGCTTTCCCCGTCACATCATTGTATAGAAAACATGATCAGCAAAGGTGGTGGAAGTATAACTTCTGGAGGAGGGGGAAAAAGTCTTAAAACATTTTGAGCAACAACAGCACTCTTTTTAGATTTTTTTTATAAATATGTTTTTATGGGTGACTTTATACATGCAACTGTGACACCAAAGAGTCCACTTAAATTAAAGAAAACTTTAGTGACAACGCTTCAAAATAAGTGTCTAAATAAGTGCTTTGAGACATTTCAGGATGGCTGTCAAGTGGCAAGACTTGGTTCTACAAGGGCTTTGTACATGTACATGTTTATCTGTCTATCCAGATGAAATGTTGAATAGCTTTTTAGGTATGAAAAGCCTAATCTGGCTTTTCTAGGCTGATCTCTGATTTGCACATTATAGTGAATGAACTGAAAGGTGAGCTGGGGAGTGTTCTCAAACTGGGTAGATGTTGTAAAAGCCTTTTTCTTTACCATGGAAAGCATCCTGCTATCATCCAACACTGTTGTCTTGCATGGGTGTCCAGAACGGGTTAGATTTGGGGGGTTTTAATGCTGCTCATCAGTGTTTTCTTTTCCCCTCTGAATATAGCAAACTTCTTTGATTTCAGCACTGCTCGCTCTCTCGTGGAACTGTTTTGATTTTGCAGTCACTCCTCCTAGGATTATATTTGGTGGACAGCAACAGCTTCCAAATGCGAAAGTCTGACTTGGAATGAACACGAGGACTTTTGATCAGCCTCTCATATTTAAGCCAGTATTAATCACATAAATGTAACTTTCATACATTTGCCAAACACTGTGACACCCCCCCCCCACACACACACACACACACACACACACACACACACACACACACACACACACAATATAATACATCCAATTAATTAATTTCAATATTTTTCCCCTGTAGACGGCAAAGATTTGCCATTTTCTGAGAAGCTTCCCTACAAATCCCGAAGCTTTACTACAACAGGCAAACACATTTGCACTAAATGTCAAACCAAGATTTAAAAAAAAAAAAAAAAAAAGCGGGCACGAGTACGCTACTAATCTCAGTCTCAGTCATGCAGCTGCATGCCACAAATACCAAACTATTACACAGCATAGCTCCCCTAGTCATGTGGGCCACTTTATGCACCAGCACATGACTTTTTCCTGCCTCACTGATCATCGGGCTCCCTGAGGGCTAACCCACTTCAAGGAGCTTCACACGAGCTCCTTAACAGCAGCAGTCTCGCGGGCCCCTCTCCCCGATAGTTTGACAGCTCCAGCTCTTTTCACACCAGCAAACTTCCTGCCTGAAGTCACATGACTGAGCGCTGGTGTGCCGCTGCAGCGCGGAAGGAAGAAGGCAGCTTGGGTTGAAACTGTAACCCGCTATGAAAACGTCCCCAAACGCCACGGAAAACTGAGGCGGGCTGATTGTTAGGACAACGGAGACACTGGGCTGGGATGCTGGAGTTATCCGGCGCAGAAAAGTGTGAGTGATTTGCGGTGACACGAGTTGTAACTTTGGTCATTACGTTTGTGATCAGCAGACTGTGTATGGAGGAAGTTAAAAGTTTTGTAAAAGAGGGAAGGTTTTTAGCAAAACACGGAATGTGAATGCACGGATCGGAGCTCCATGAAAAAAGACTAACATAAGCTGCTCATGGTTACATCAGGTGTTTCTGACTGCACATTTTTAGTCTATGGGTTTGCAAAAGCTTTGCAAATCAGATTTTTCTGCCTTTTTAACTGTTTTGGCCCAACTGGCTATCACGAGATATTAATTAAATAAGCTTTAGATGTACAAAAAACAGCTAAAACCTAAAAAGAAAGAGAAGAAAATATTGTTTGTTATGTTTCAAAGCTCTGAGCCCCTAAGGATCCTTTCTATTTCAAAGCTGTTGTTACCCGATCTGTACACTCACTGTGTTGCTCTCACCACAATTACAAACATTATGTAAATCTTTTGTTGAGGGGAAGGACCTTTGTGAACAAGGGTGGACATTTTGGTATTTCTGCTCCTGATCTTACTTTTTTCCTGCCTCTGAGCCTGGATATCGTCTTTGATTTACTATCAGAGACTACCTACTTTAGGCCAGGAAGCAACACAGCCTAGAAGGCTTATTTCCTTGCTTTCGGTTACTCCTGTGGCAAATATATTCACAATAATAATACTGTTACAATGACTCAGTGTCACTGAGCTCATGGCTAGTCATGATCTTTATACCAAAGATGCTACAGAGATACAAGTGTCATTAATGTCTGTAATAGCAGTAGCAATATTTGTTTATTTAAAAATCTATATGGGTCAATATTTTTTTTTCAGCCCCATGAAACAGTCCTGTTTTTCAAAATAAGCGTCATGACCCAGACTGACTAACTTCATATTCCCCTGTATTAAACTAGAGGCTTTGCTCTTTATTTGACTATTACCACATTGAATTGTGGTATTGAAGCTCCATTAACTGAGATTTTTCACTTGATGATGGTTTTTGCATTGACAATGCCTTCTTTATTCACACACATGCTTAACTAAGGGTGAATACACTCAGCGTTGAGTGAACTACCTGATCAAGTTTTCTGTAATGGGAAACGCACCATGGTTGAAGGGTGTTTCGGGTATTACAATGCCGACATCGATATACTTGCTAATAGCTAATATCGGCCCCACCAATATATCAGTCAGGGTCTACTTGGCAACCTTTTCATAAGTCACTAGTTCTCAAACATTTCCTGTTACAGTCATCAACAATATAAGAACATATCATTCATTTTGCTCTATATTCTTGTCACCTGGTTGTCCATCAGGAGGCCAGTCCTGCACACTGAGAACTGCTTCTGTAAGCTAATCAAATATAAATGCATGCTTACACAGACATTAGTTTCTTTAGGGGAGCTTTCAGATCAATACTTATGAAAAAATTATGTGATCTTTTTTCTTTTCTTTTTTTTTTAGATTTCTCAGACTTGTGCTCTAAATGCTGGAACAATAAAATGAAAATCTGAGGATTGAATTCTGTTTAATCGTGTTTCAAGATTTTAACATCTTCCTTGTGGGCATGCCTTAGCTGTGTGAATAGTATCAAGTCAGTCCTTTGTGCTTCACAAAATTCCTCCCCAGACTCTGTTTTATGTCTTTCACCTCAGTACTTTTAACATTTTTTTTTTTTTTTTACAGCCTAATGCATGTGGAGAAGTTGGAGTAAATAGGACACCGCATTAAAACAGGACAGGAACGCATCTGTAGTCCAGATGAAGTGCTTGCTGATAGCAAGTGAGAGTGCTGAAATGCTCTTCTACTGGACTGACTTGGAATTTCAGCAGAATATCCAGGAACAGTATGGAGCGTCTCAAGAGGAAGGCCACGGGGTAAAGTTGAAGAAAGCTGCAATCAGCAGACACTTTGCACGTGCTTATGAACTTGTTTCCTGTATGTGTTAGAATGAGTTGATCGTTTGCTTTTTTTCTTTCCCAGTTTCCGGCCTTTGAGGACAGCATCAGCACTCTGTTTGCTCCCATCATCATCTCCTTCAGCACCATGCTGACAGAGGGTGACAGCTACACATCCTTCACGACAGAAAACAACCACATCTATGTACTACACCAGGTAGCACCCACCATACACAGAAAAAACTGTCTTCACCCACTGCACAAGTTCCTAAGTTATCTAAAAATTGTGCCATGACTCTAATTTCTCTTGACCTTGTTTGAAGCTTTCTGATCTGTAAAGCAATCAGGCTTCAGTAACGGCACAATCACCTAAATGCAGGCCTTTGTCTCTGTGAAGCAGCATGTTTTATCATGTGAGTCTTGTTAAGGCTTTATCCTCCTGCCGCGCATGATGCAGTTATCGAGTCCAAGCACTTGACATGTTTCAGGTCCACTCAGCGTCAGCAGCCTTTTAGCTCTTTCTTGTGTAAACCCTTTATCGCTTAGAGAAATCAAAGAGCAGAAGAAAACCGCCTTCACTTTATTTTCCAGCTCATTCATTCGCTTGGGGCAAAACCACATTTATTAGGGTATTTTGTGTCTCCAGTTTGATGAGTGCCTGTACATTGCTGTGAATGGAGACGGCGAGGAAAAGGAGGAGGATCTAAGGAGGAAAATCTACGTGATGAATAAGATGATTGAAGTTTTGTTTGGCATGGTGACCCTCAGTGGGAACCTCCTCAGGAAAGAGTAAGACATTTTGTCTGTTTATCATTGGCTTTTAATACAGCGTGAGGTTTAGTATGAGCATATGTTGCTTGTCACCAGACTGCGCGCCCGGGACACGGAGCAAAGGCTGAGACTGTGGAAGCATCTCCAGAGTCTGCTGGAGACCTACAGCCACCTCCGAGAGAATGATCAGAGCTTCTTAGTGGAGGTGTGGTTCTTTCTCACTTAGTACAGATTAGAAAATAGACTTTTTCTTTCTTTCTTTTTTAAACTCTGAAAGTTTTTGTCTTTGTTTATATTGGTTCACAAGATTTCCCTCTCTTTACTGAGTGCCAAAAATATATATTAGACTTTTTTATTTTAATATCTTACTTAAAAATCACAATCATCACTCTCTTAGGCGGTGGAGAGGCTGATCCACCCCACGCTGTGTGAGCAGTGCATCGAGTTCCTGGAGCGCCGGGTTCAGCAGATCAACAGCAGCGCAGAGAGAGGAGGAGAGGAGGTGCTGCATGCCTTCATCCTGGTTCACACCAAACTGCTCGCTTTCTACTCCAGGTACAGATGTTTCTATAAACCTGTCACATTATTTTTATAGCTTACACACTTCCTCGTATATCACCTGTACTTACCGGCCATATACTCATACATACCTTTTTTACTTTTTACAATTCAACATGGTAATGGATACAAGCATCTCCTATTTCTTTCTAGTCGCAATGCGAGTACACTCAGCGCCTCGGACCTCCTGGCCCTCATCATCATGGCACAGAATATGTATCCTAGCAACGTGGATGTGGATGACCCAAGTCCAGAGGTACAAAGTGGTGACAGCCTCTCAAACAGCACCGACAAAGCATGTTGTTACTGAGTGTTTATTCTCTGTTTCTGTGCACTTTGCCTGAAGGATATTGATAGTACATCTGGTTCTGGCCATGAAAGCTTTTACACCCCAGAGCCCTCACCTACAGACAAAGACTCAAGCAGTTCAGGTGGGTTGTTGAGTAGAGCTTTTGTGTTCAGATCATCAAACAGAATTGAACAGACAAGGATAAAACCGAGTAGATACAAAATGCAGATTCCTACTTCTCAAACTGTATCTGTGACCAGATGAAGTCATATTAAGTGTGCAGAGCATGTTCCTCATCATTTATTTCTTTATTTTTCGCATCACCAGAAAAGCCAGTGAGGGGAAGCACTCCTGTGTTTGAGTTTGTAGACCCAGACATCCAGGTGAGAATACATTAGAAAGCAAAGTAAACAGCCTTCTGTTTGTGTGTTACCTCTGACACAATGTGACTTTAAAAAAACACTGTATTCAGATGGCAGAGGACAGCTTGAGTACTCTAGAAGTTTGTCCACCTGATCCAGCAACCCCTCACAGAGTCTTCTTAGAGGTCTCGCAAAAAGATGGCCTCTATCCCATGATGCCTCACTCCATGTACTGTCTCCCACTGTGGCCTGGCATCACACTAGTGCTGCTAACTAAGGTTTGTCAATACCCACAAGCAAACAATGTGTGTATCAGTGACTCCATATCAAGTCACGTGCAGTCTATATGTACAGTAATTTGCTTGTTTACAGTATGTGTGCACAGACATATTGTGGTTTTGTGGCCAGTAGGGGGAGTATTTTTGACTTATTTGTAGATACATTTATTTAACCTCTGTGCTATGAAGTGTTCACAGCACCTAAATATATTTTTGCTCACTTGTTTAAACAGTTCATTTTTTTATATTTATCTGTGTCATCTGTGTCAGTTTCCACACAGTGGAGTAGCCATGTCTGTGTATACATTTTTGGAAGCCTTCGCCAAACTGGAGAAGCGCTTAAATGAAGGCCAAGGAGGTTCCACAAGAGGCCAGCCTATGCATGAAGTGCGCAGCAAGCTGGATAAATTCCTTAAAACCCTGGCACTGAATGGGATACAGGTTTGTTTTTGTGTGTTGTTGTGCTTTTGTGTTGAGTGGCTGTATTCTTCTACACTTCCTCAGCACTCGTCTGCCTTTGCCACAAACACCCAAGTCAAAAAACTGACTTTAAAATACTAATTCCTTTAATCCTCCTTTGTTATCACAGAAACACAGAATGTTTGCACATGATCCAATCAAATCTTTTTTTTTGTCCTTTCTTCTTCTAACCAGTCCTCACAGTTGCAAAATGTCTGGACCGAATTCAAAAACCGGGCCTTCTCCAGAGGAGGGCCTGGGTTCAGCAGAGAGTAAGTCTCTTACCGCCCTCTGCTGGCCAAATGACAGCAAGACAGTTTGATGACCCTATGAGGCTTTAAATGTCTGTTTATGTTGCAGTCTTATCCCGTGGTGCAAGAACATGAAGACCCAACTGTGTGGCATATACCGACAGTGTTTTCTGTCTGACTCTGGTCCAGACGACACTCCTCGCCGTCTCTCCCCTGGCCTGCAAGAACGAGCCCAGACCATGGTGCAGTGAGTGTCTGTCAGCTACTATTTTCCTTGTTATATTTTAGGTTTGCCAACTCGAATTCATTTTTTTATTTTGACACCGTGCAGCCTCGTCCTTCATTGTTTTCTCTGTATCCTCTTTGTCCTCCTATCTTCTTCTTTGTCTCACTCTCTAAGGGAGAAACTGATGGACTGGAAGGACTTCCTGTTAGTGAAAAGCAAGAGGAATATCACCATGGTCTCATATCCTCTCAGTGCAGCAACTCTGTGACATCCTGTTTTGTCTAATTTCTGTGCAATTTTTTCTACAAAGCAGAATTTGTAATATTTGTAAAAGTCTATTTTGTATTTTTATGGTTTTTAACAACATGCATACACCTAAAAAACCCAAAAAACAAACCTGTTGTTATGCTGAGTGTATTAATCTTAACTGATTAATCTCACTTACCTGGAGGATTTCCCAGGCCTCATCCATTTTATCTGTGTGGACCGATCAAGCGGACAAATGATAGCGCCATCGCTCAGCATCACAGAGCGGACCACGTCTGAGCTGGGGAAGGGACCAGTGGCTCAGTATATCAAAAACAAGGTCTCTAAAACTAGAACTACATCTTATTTATTTTGGGGTAAAGTATAGAAGTCAGTAGCCTCCTCCTCATTTCTTTCTATTTTGGTGGGAAAATAGGAAACGGGTTAATTGATTTATTGGAATGTGTCCAAACATAGATGGAAATAGAGTATATCAAGCATCTTATTCTTCAACACAGGCTGAACTTTCCTAAGCAAGCTTTTAAGTAATTTTCAGGAATAATTCTCCAGGCTTCTTGATGGACATCCAGAGCTTTTCTTTGGCTGCCTTTTGCTCTCTTTGCTGTCAAGATGATCCAACACTTTAATAATGTTGAGGTCTCAACTCTGGGGAGGCCAATCCATGGCTACAGTGTTACATTGTGTGTTTTTCTACCCAGTTATGCTTTTGCTGTATGGGCAGTGTGTTTGGGATCATTGTCATGCTGGTGTTGGCAATCAGATGGTATTTCATAGTGGATCAAAATCTGCCAGTACTGTCTGTGTTCATAGCTCAGTCAGTTTTGACAAAATCCCATGACAGAGCCTCCACTGTCTTTTACAGATAACTGTAGACACTCGACTGTTCTACTCGTCTCATCTCTGTACATACTGATGATTATTTGAACAAAAAATTTCAAATTTGAATTTGTCACTCCATAAGATCTGTTGCACTACTTCAGTCAATTTCTCTCTTCAATGAACAGTAGACCTAACGGTCAGATGCATTTCTCAGTTGCTGTGTCAGGTCTTTGCAGGAATGTTTTCCATTTCTTAAGGGTATGACTTTCACATACTGTTCATCTGCTGTGTTTTAGGCCTGCCATTTCTTTTTTGTCCTTCACTTGTTCAGTTTTCAGTTACATTTTTAAGGATATGACAAGTTTTCAGCTAATAGCTTTTTAGGAATCACATTGTTGGTTAAAAAAATACTATTTTATGTCTATCAAGCTATCTTATCTTTTGGCATTTTTCCTAGACTCAACTAAAGAAATGTTAGCCAACTGTGTGTTTGTGGAACAGGCTGCTAGTAACAAAGTGCCAAAGGTAGTAAGGAATTTGAAGTAAGCCTTTTGCTAAGTTTTCTGTTACGTCTAGACACAACATTAATTCCCCTTTTGTGTTAGGTGCCTTTTTTATATCCCTCTGAAAATGGTCAGGTGCAAGGACTGAATTGAAAATTGGTGAAAAGGCAGCGAATATCAAAGAAAAACTTTGAAAGACCTTCAGAAAGCCTGGAGACCTATTACTCAAAAAATGACAAAGTCTGACTTCTTGGAAGCAAAACATGAAGAACTAGGTGGTTGCTCAAGATTTTCACACGGTGTATAATGTTAGTTTATAACGATTTCTCATTACAGCGAGTCTTGTTAGCCAAACTGGTAACAAATTACTGTACACGATCAAGTGATATTTGTACACACCGAAACCTGTGAAACTGTGTTTTACACTTTGCTTTTTATACATCTGAAGTCAAACACGTACAGAGTTTTGTTTTATGTGTGGTGGTAAGTTTATGTGTCGACTGTTTCCTAGTGTTTGTGATAACTTAGGCCAGCTATCTGTAGCCTCAAGTTCATTGTACATTAGGCTGTGCATAAGACAGTGTGTGGATAATCACAGTATGCGTATTTTTGTCATTTCTTTTTTCTAATCCATACTGAAGATGTGGAGCCTGGTCGGCACAACACGGCACTATCTTCAGAAGGGTTACTCCACTCTAACATTACGTGATGGAGATTTCTACTTCTGCTACTTTCTGTGGTTTGAAAATGAAACTGTAAGTCACTGCTATACTTTGTTCTGTTATCCATAAAAGAAATTTAACAGCCTGAAACAGGAAAAAAGCTTATAATTCAATTTGTATACCTCCTCAATCAGGGCTTCAAGTTGGAGGCAAAAGACATACCCATCATGCCTGATGACTCCGCCCCCATCGGGATGCTTGCTCGGGATTACTACAGGTAACCAACCTAGTGTGATAGAAATATTTTTCTTTAATTTGTTCTCCTGACTAAACAAAGCGATACGTGTTGCAGGAAGCTGATTCGGTACTACAGTAAGAATCACCCGGGCGAGCCAGTGAAATGCTACGAGCTCCTAACAGTTCATCTGGGAGTCATCCCCACTGAGATCATCCTCCAGCACTGCAGGCAGCTGGCAAGCAAATTATGGGAGCCCTCACGCAACCCACTGCTGTAGACAGACCCACACTCTCACAGTGGGTCAGAGTAGCCAAGAACAAAAAGAAACAACTCTTATTTTACATGTTGTGTTCTGCGTCTGTTTCACTGTCAATGTATTTTTGTATTGTGTTTAAAATCCTAAGACCCAAAATTATTTATTGAAAGCACTTTGATTTCTGATTAGATAAATCAAACCCCACTGTGCACTGTACACACCTTGTCTTTTATGAAGCATGTTCCACTTCCTAATTTTAGGTATTTTAATATATTCTTAAAAATATGTATTTGACTTATTTCCTATTTATTATTAATCTAAATATTTGTATCGTTTTACTGAGGGTTTTTTTTTCTTTTTAAAATTTGTGACTGATTTTTTTTTTTTTTTTTGGCTTGTTTTTAAGAAATGCAGCTATTGTCCCTTTTTTGCCTTTACTAATGGCAGCGCTATAAAATGTATGAAGGAAACATAGTAATAGTAATTATGGTTTGTCTGTTTTAATAAACAGTAAATAATTTTTGAGAAAGAACAGTCAGTAGTCTCATATTCTTATGTTTTATGTTTATTAAATTGTTGTAAACTCAGTTGAAATAGTACAGTGTGAACCCAGACCATCACGTTTCTGTGTGGTAGCACAATTTAGCTTCTCCTATCACAATTACAGTACAGGATCCAGTGATTTAACATGTTCATTGAATTGTAATGACAGAAATTAGCCTCTACCGTCACTTGGAGTTAAATGTGCTCAGCAATCAGTTAACCACATGATACTGAGCATTTTAGAAGCCAGTCTGCAGTGTGTAGGGTTCTTTAGTTCGGTATATCACCGATCTTTGACTCATACCCCTCCTGTTAGGTCAGTCACTACTCCTGCAGCCACCAGGTCCTTCAAGAAGAGTTTTTCAGCAGTTACATCATGCACCACCTGCATATGATGATAGGAAAAAAAGGATTAGAGCGTGAAGCTCAGACGCCTCCTTGCCGCTGCTTTGATCATTAAGCTAAACTTACCTGAGACTTCATTGTGTCCATGCGTATGGCCTCATAATAATGAAGCCTGGCCTCAGGGTGCTGCATGTCATACCCAAACCCAGCCAGGCTCACCTGGTCGCACATCTGCAAAGCCATCACCACTCCAGTGGCACCAATTGTTGGCAATATGTTCTTGGGGAGAAAAAAAAACGACCCGTGACGTAGTTTGCAACAGAAGAGTTCAGTCCCGTTTCGTTAGAATTACTCAGCATAATAGCAAAAGCCCTCCTAACGGTTGTGAGTTTATGATTTTAAGTGTAAGTAATTTTATTATTTGCCCAGTTATTAATGTCCACAGATTATTCATTCATAGAAACTCACATTTCTCTGGTTCAGTTCATATTTCTCTATAACTTGGCCCGTCTTGTGAATAATCTCTGGGTGGACGATCTTGAAGCTCTCTGGTGTCAGGGGGATATGATCCACAACTTCTTTCCAGAACCACATTTTAGACCAGAAGCTCTATTGAAAAATAAAAATAAAAGGAGATATAGGGTGTATGTGTATAGTATAGTGCCATTGCTACATGACTTTCTGTGATGCTTGTGTGTGTGATATGCCCTTTCAGTGTGCAGTGGAGGATCTTGTGATGTGGCCTTACCAGAGGTTGTTTGGTGATGACAGAAGTAACCCAGTCTAAATCTAGGCTCTTAAAGACCACCACAGCAAATATGCTAGTCCTTTTGTACTCGTTTGAGGAGTGAGGCGCTCCCTCTGGATATGTCAGGCGGATGGTTGTCCTCGAACCAACATCTCTCTCAAAGCCGTGCACTGGAGCATTATTCAGCCTGGTAACACAGATGGAGCCTGTGAGATGACGACCATCACAACAGTTTAAAAATAGGCGCCATAGTCTGTCTTTCCACTGGTGTCCACTTGACACAGGAATGCATACCTGATAATGATGTCATACTGATCTATATGTGATCCAAGATGGCTCCCATGAAGAATCCCTCCACTACCCACCACCACGCATCGCGTGCAGCTGCCTTCTCTCTTCAATGATGGAGGCAGGCCAGGTTGAGGCAGAGAGGCGAGCGCTACAGCGAGATGCTGTTCGATGCCCTGAAACCCAAGAGGAGGAGACAGAGTCCATGGCTCAGGCCTCTCCTGCTGTACAAACACGGGGATGTCTTGGAGGCCAACAGGATAAGACAGGTGCTTGAGGTGGTTTAGACACCAGCGAGGCAGACAAGGTCCTGCCAGCAGAGAGGCTGACCGATTTAGTACGGCCTGAACAGAGGGAAAAACATTTCAGCTGAAAGAAAGGGAAAGAAACCATCTCAAATGCTTGCCAAGATGTACAAAGATGCATCTGTACCATATCTTTGGGTTGTTGATAGTCATCCCTGATAGCTGCCACCTTGTCCAAGGGGAGATAAGCAGGAATCAGAATAGCCAAATAACATCCGATCAGCAGCATCAGGCTAAAGAAAAGGTTCTCCTCTCTTTACAGCAGATTTTTTTTTTTTTTTAAATGCAGCAAAATATAGTGTTAGTTATAAATGGCACAGATAACAGGCCCACAAAGGAAACGCAGTACTACAGATGTGCTTCACCTGTTGAGAAAAACATCTCTGGAGTCAGTCTTTGGGATCACTTTCTTCCTGTGAAAGGCTGGTCTTGGGGTTGCCGCTTCTGCGGCCTCAGGCAGCTGCTGAGAGCTGTCATCCAGGTCTGCTACACTCAAGCGATTCAGCGTTACCATGGCGCTCGTACTTTCACCTGAAACACACACAGTGCTGAACTCACGGTGGTGAACATAATCTCCACTTTATAACAGCAACGTCACGAACTAAACTCTCTCTATGGAAGATACAAACCTCTGTAATTATAGATGTTAGAGTAAATTTAACTGAAAAATGTGAGCTTACACGCTTTTAAAATGGTTTTTACACAGTAAAGAGCCAAGATCAACATCAATTTGAGTAATATAAGCAACAGTACTCACAGCCAGGATGATAAAAGACAAGCTGATTGTTAACTGTGTCCTTGCCTGAGCTCCATGGGCGAGAGGAGAGGAGAAGGAGAAGAACATAACAACATCTATTGTTATGTTCTGCTAAAATGGCTGCTGCTGCTTCCTATCTCTGTGAACTCTGTCACTTCCTTCAGAATCACTGGTTAAACATTAACATGTCACTCATTTGCAAACATTTCTGACTGAGTGGGACAAAGTGAGTGTGTGTGTGTCTATACAATTAAAATCTGCACAAAGACATCATGTGAAAGGGAGGAAGTGTCAGACATGGTAAATACAACACTGAAGTACACCTAAAAGGTTTTAAGCACTAAAAAGCAGAAGTGTTTGTGTAGCTGTTGCACAACCCGTTATCAAACAGCCCTGTGGCATGTACTGTATGCAGACAATGGCAATCAATTTACAAAATCCATGTCCTTTGCTGATTTATCTTTCCACTGCAAAAGAGCAAACAAAAAAACAAAGAATAACCGCTCACGCTGACTCTCTTGCTCAGGTAAAAACAACTAAAGACCCTCCCCCAGTGCACACTGGTCCTACCTGCAATTCTGGATGCAGTTTATCAAAATTAACCAAACAAAATAACAGACTGAGTGACCAATCGAGATATCACTTGACAGTGATCAAACCTTTATAAATAGCATAATCCCTCAAACCAGCATGTTTATGAGAGGAATATTGAAGTGAAAGAAAAGGGCATACTGTGGCAGCTACAGGAGGGAGTAAAACCAGGAGCTTATGCAATGAATATACCCTCTGTGTATGACATGCCTAAAGGGTTTGAAGTCTCTTTCTGTGTGTGTGTGTGTGTGTGTGTGTGTGTGTGTGTGTGTGTGTGTGTGTGTGTGTGTGTGTGTGTGTGTGTGTGTGTGTGTGTGTGTGTGTGTGTGTGTGTGTGTGTGTTTTGGGGGGTTGTGTGTTTGTGTGTGTGTGGGCATGACAGAGGAAGAGAGTGAGCGAGAATGTAGGTCTGGCAAGTACACGGCAAGTAACACAATGTCCCACCATGAAGTCACTGAAGTCACTGAAGCCATCAAGCCACTGTGCCAACAGCACTTCTCTATAAGCTGTATGATCTGACAGTTTTATTCTATTATATTTTAGATTATTGGTGAAGACTGATCACATTTAGTTGTTCAATATTGCTTTATTATTATTGTATTTTTGCATATTTTATCCCAGGGATGGAAAAGGTTGCACAGTGGGCCGGTTTGATGGACCATGAGACAGGACAAGAAGAGAAAACCCAGGTAGGTAAAAGCTCTATTCCTGCTGTGGCTTTTGCAGTGATTCTTTTGTTGACTCCTAAAATGATAATCTCTCTCTGCCAGACTATATAATGTATTTTTCTGTTGTTATCACAATATCAAAATTCAAAAAAGTCCTTAATGAAAAAATGAAAACATATGAGTAAGTGTTGCAGGTGTAGTGCTTGTTTGACATTAAATCTAATAACTAATACAAAAATGTGACTATGAAAAGCACATGAGAGGCATTTTATCTGAAATGTTTCTATTGCTATGGCCAAGCCTGGTTTGCACTATGCTGTGAATTTGTTTTGACATTAACACTGTCATTCCTGGCTCTCAACACCCCATAGCTTGCTTGGCACCGCTGCTTCCAAAGCCAACATTCCCTCGCTGATCTAGGTTTTCAGACTGTGTTTGTTATTGTTCCCGTCATTTCGCAGGCATTTGAGAGAACGGGGAGAATCTCATCGAACCTGTGCAGCGAGAGTTTGGACCTGAGTGCAGAACAGGATAACTCAGAGCTGGGCAAAAGAAAAAAGAAGACCAAAAAAACATTCATGCCCAGGCTGTCTGTGGAAATGCAAGTGGTGAGACACGAGTTTCAGAAGCTGTGTCTTCATGTCAGAGATGTATAAAGTGAACCTCTGCCTCTCCTGCTCCTCTGTGTTTGTGGACAGATAGAGCCTGTGGATACTGCAGAATTCATGAACGCAGCCAGTGAGTGCAAACTGGATATCATAGACAGGTATCTGGCAGATGGTGGGAACCCAAACGCCCACGATGAGGTAGGGCTCTCCCTGCATCACAGTAAAACATGAATAAAATATAGCATGCTAAAATTTCAGCTAATAATATATTTACATTTGCCAGCTGAAGAGGACAGCACTCCACCGCGCCTGCCTGGAAGGACATGCTCCAGTTGTCCAAATGCTTTTAGGAAAAGGAGCTGATATCAACTTAAAAGATCAAGTAAGACGTGTGTGCACCCTGTAGGTTTGTAAAGATGATGATGGGATTGAGTGAGATTATCTTCTCAAACTAAAGCTCCTGGTTCTAGTGACCTGATGCCTGCACTACTAATTCGATGGGATGGGGGGGGGCTCCTACTGTGTTTCAGCTGGGCTCTAGGGCCATACACTGGGCCTGCAGAGGGGGAAACCTGACGGTAGTCGAAGTCCTGAAGAGCCACGGGGCTGATCTTAATGTTAGAGATAAGGTAAATGTAAATTTTAGTATGCTCTGCATTTGCACCAGACCACAGTCAGTCTCTAACTGAACATGAGTTTGCACACATTCCCACAATCTCAGATTATATCACTGTCTGTACTGCAGTTGCATAGCACACCTCTGCATGTTGCCACGAGAACAGGCCACACCTCTATTGTGGAATACCTGCTGTCTTGTGGGGCCTTAATCAACTCCAGGGACAGGGTAGGTGGCAACTCCACTCCACTTCTGTGCTTCATGACCTCTGCAGTTTATTTAAGTCAGTAACAAAAATGCTTTTTTAAAAACCTGGTTTTAGGAAGGTGACACAGCCCTGCACGATGCAGTGCGTCTGAACAGATACAAGATAGTGAAGCTGCTCATAGTTGCTGGAGCTGACACAAAAATAAAAAATCATGTAAGTTTTTTTTTCATCTTTAATTCTCATTAGTGTGCAGGTTAGCATGGCTGTGAAAATGTAAAGAACCTGGTTTTGATTTCCATATGTGCAAATACAATGCTAGTTTGGTTATCTTATAATGAAGTGAGACAATGATGACAGTTTGCTTTTTGATTCATACGAAAGGCAGTTTTGATCCAAGTCAAGAAATGTAGTTCAGCACCACCTCATAAGCTGTCAGACTGGTGCTTTGTTTTTTGGCTTTTTTGGTTAGGTTGTTTTTTTTAAATGAGCAAGATGTAAGGTGTGATCTTCAGATGTGCTTCTGTTTTCTTTGAACAGTACTTGCAGTTTCCTGTCTTCATGCTAAGATATTAACGCTGTGGTGCATATGACATAATCACAAGTGTCACGTTCAGCTTCAGGCCAATGTCACACCTATTCATCTCTTTAACTTTTGCTAATTTGCAAACTAAAGGGACCAGGCCTCCACCGCCTTACACACACAAACCACTAGGATTATTCAATCCAAGCATTATATTTGTTATTACACTATTTTAAAGCATATTTACTGCCTGCATATTAAAAGCTAACATGGTGTTGCTCACATCTCAACCCTCTGCATGCTATATACCTCAGTGGTAACAAAGTGGCAGTGTGATTGCAGGAAGGACTGACAGCAGTGCAGCAGGTAAAACAATGGCAGTTTGACATCGTGGAGACCCTGCAGAGGCTCGAGAAACTGAGGAAGGTGGGAGTACTGTCGCCTGCTAACAACTCAGGGGAGGAGTGAACAGTGCAGCTGTGCATCTGTGCAAGGATCACCTCAGTTTACATTGCAACTGAGTGGTTACAGTTCTGCGCATTTAACTAAAAGCCAGCAGATATCCCGGGATTGTTGAGGCTCTCAGTGAGCTAAAATCCACCTGGTTGATGATCCACCCTTGACTCATATTGTATATTATTTCTATATCACTTTCTATGAGTATCTGCCACAGGTTCTCTCTATATAAATATATTCTGTACTTCTATGTAGTGCTGTGTAAATGATATTTGCATCTGTGTTTCCAGGACGTTACTGTAAAACCTCTAAATCAGTCTGAAAATATCAGTTGGGAATTAACACTAACATTAAAAAGTATCTGCTTATTTAAAACAGAAAGAAAGCAACTCACGAGTGAAGAAACAAAGCCAACCTCAGGATTTTGAAACGAGGTTTAAAAGTGCTTAATATTGTTACGAACACTCTGAATATTTCACATCTGATTTGAGATGCCTTTGAAAGTTAAATAAAGCTGACAGAGATAGGGACTGTGTAAAAGTTGTTTTTGAATATAAATTAGAGGTCCTTCTTTTATTGAGCCAGTAGGCCAGGCCAGAGAACGCATTAGCCCTGTGTTTGAGACGCCAGCTGACAGCAGCAGAGATGATGGGTATGCCTCCCGCTAAAGTCAGAGATTCAGCAGGAGCTCAGCAACATATTTTCCTTCTATCATCAGAGGCTCAAATGTTCCTGAGGGACATTTGTCATTCACGCTGGGGAAACAATTTGCTGCTCTGCTTATACTGTAGTCTTTTAAGTACAGTAGCATATTCTAAAAATAGCCAGCACAGCTTCCTAAACAAATATTGTGGTACTGCTGTATTTCTCACAGTGCTGGTGTAAAATGTTGTTTTTTCATGTATCACTGTGCTTACTGTAGGCAGTGCATCCGATAAACTATCACACACAGACACATTTCCTGTTAAAAGCAATGCTGTGTAACTGTCAGGGACACTGGGGAAAACATACCACAAACAATAGAAGGTTATTCACGCCGTGTGCAAGTGTTATAGTTTTATTTTGTCGACCTAATCTTAGCATGGCTTTTTCTAATCTGTGTATATCAAATGACAGTTTTAGAAAAGTGATTGTTTTACTTTTTGAGGTTTAATGTTCTCAGCTCCATGTGAGTTGCATGCTGCTTTGTTGTGCGTTAGGGCTGGAATGATGTACAGCGAGAAAGAGGGGGATGGGGAAGCTGGAGGTTTTCCCTCTGTGTTGTTGCTATGGTGGAACCAAAATCCAGTGGAACCTGTTTGTGAGTGAAATGCAAACATCTCTCCCATAATTTACCCATTACATTAGAATCCCTGAGAAGCTAAGATATAAAAACGAAAGCATTTCCTGTTTCTTTGTTCAATTCAAATACTGTGACACTCAATGAACAACATGTTTCGCTTTCAGCAAAAAGATCTTTATTAAACACATCCACTGGTTGCCACCTCTGTGAGACTTATTCCAGGAACGTTACAGGATATTGTGCAACAGTTTTCTCTGAGAGCACTCAAAGCAACATTAAATCGTTACTGAACACAAACCTAAGAACCGAAATGATGTTTTCCAGGCAAGTGAAAATCTGGGCAGGCACACTTTTAAAGCACCATTTGTTTCCATTTGGAAAAGGATGTGTGATTCGAGTGTATCCAGTTTCACTCAGGCAGAAGTGTGGAAGCGAAGAAGGCTTGAGGAAGTGTTGTGTCTAATGGAAAAGAAAAAGAAAACCCTCTACGAGATCTGCAGCATATTACACTGTTTTCACACAGTTCAACCCTTAAAGTGTGTTTTATAAAGAGGTACTAATGCATTCACTGTACTGCTGTCTTTGTGATTATACTTTCCACCATGCTGCCATACCAAAGGGGTGTTCAAAGCAACAATGCAAGACTGTGAACTGATTTTCTTTATACTCGATAACAGCAGTGAATGCCTGTAAATGTGTTAAACCATGCTCGAAACATCAGACATATTTAAAGCAGAATCTAATTTCAATTTGTCCTCACTGATTGCTCTTTATTGTTCAGGAAAACATGAAACTTGACTGTTCTGGAGTTTTGTCTGTCTTTGGTTGAAGCGCTGTGTAGGCAACCCTAGACAAACCATCTCAACAAATGCTTTTTAAGGCCTATTAACTGTTCAAGTACACGGAAATAATCAAAAATCACAGGTCGGCTGTGATCAGCTATAAAGGTTAATAATAAATTCTTAACACGTTCTTTAACTACACTGTGTTAAATAATGCAGTAGTACAATTTTCCACCTGACCAATAATTCATTCCAGAGGTCAAACCAAACACAGTCACAGACGATGACTATCTATACATATCACAAAAGGACTACACACATTACAAAGTGAAATATATATCTGATTTATAAATCATTCAATTTGCTGCCTTGTTTAAGATTTAGGTCCATAATTGAGTGCATTTAGTTGTGATTTCCACTGTAAATGTGATGCGTTGATGGGAGACAGGACTTGCGACTGATGGGAGCTAAAACCTCAGCACCAACTTAGCGATATGTCTCGGAGCAATGGAGTCAAGAAGGGAAAGAGGGGGCGTTGTGCGTGTTTTGTTTTTTTAAAAATCAGACAACCTTGAACTACACTCTTGCACAGAAATGTCTTTAAGGCAAACGTGAATACTGATTTTCAAAAGGGGGAAAGTGGAAAAATTGATCCCTTTTTTTGTAAAGTTAGCAGCAGGATTTTCAGTTGAGGGACTCTTAAAGGTGGCAATTGGAGTGTTCTCAGAAACATTTACATTTACTTGTTTCATCAGCACGCTGTTTGTGTCTTTTTCCACCCATCAAACATGTTGAATGCTTTTCCTTTCTCATAACACTTTTATAAAGCCAATTAAAAAATATTTGAAATGGTGCATTGTTTCAATCTGTGTTTTAGCCCTCGGTCTTTGTGACTGGCTTTGTGGGCATGCTGTCATGAATGTGAATCATGTTGCTGCCATGCTCTTGCACATGCAAGCACGTCCTTGTGCATGTGAATGTGAAGAACAAAAGCGGACCCACTTATAAAAGCACTGCTAGTGGCACCGCTAGTTAAATATTCAAAAGGTACATTTAGGTTTCACTTTCCTGTAATAGCTTGCACCTTTTTACGGTGAATTTATTCCACCTATAGACTTAATTTACAAACTCTTTAAAGAACCAGATGCCTCATTTTTCATGGTTTGATAAAAGAAGGCTAACTATTCTGTAGGAAAGACAAAAAGACACTGTTCAGAACACCAGAACAGCAGCATTCACTGTATTCATAACTTGAAGTTAAAGGTGTGCTTTGTGGTCTTCATATTTCATGTCAGTCTTCCAGAAAGTCATTATTTGGTCAACTTGCATGTGGATTCCAAGCCTCTGTTGAAGCAGAGCAAGGATCATGCATAACAAGAAAAACAGTCATGGTAAAAGAGGAGATGAAGACATTGAGAGAAGAGCTGGGGAAACATATTCAAGTACAATCCCTGACGCCCTTTCGGATGGTGCTGGAACCTTGAGTGTGACTGTGTCCTTCAGGGTTGTCAAAGCGCCAGGCTGTGAGCATTGGAGGCTGAAGCCTGTGCACGCTGCACCACTCCTGGACACTTTTCTCTCTTCAGCAGCTTGTGGTTTTGAAACAAGCCTTCATTTCGTGGAACACCATGAGTTCCATCTGGGAAAGTCAGTAGCCCTGGAGGGACAGACAGAGGACGCTATGACGCTATCACAGAGAGAGAATACTGACATCCTGATGGACAGACTTACCATAGCCTTCAACACGCCCGTCTTTGAATTCCCCTTCAAACTTCATGCCGTCATATCGACTGAAGACACCCGTGCCATGAAATTTTCCGTGTGCAAATTCGCCTTCGTATCTGAACCGGTGAAAGCAGAGCATGAGTTTATTTTTTAATCAAGTACAAAATTTGTTCTCTTGTTGTTTCCACTCTTTTTGTTCACACACCTGGATCCATCTGTAAAAAGCAGTACACCAGAACCGTGGAAGAGTCCATTCTCAAACTGACCGGTGTAACAGGTTCCATCCTGAAACTTGAGCTGGCCATCACCATGTCTCCGACCTGGAAAGTTCCACAACATCAAAGTGAGCAATGGCAGTAACTTCAAACAGAAGATACCATTCACTTGTGAGGAATCTAATTAAAATCAAACACCAGGTCTGTTGTGGTTCACTCCTACATAACAAATTGTAACATACTGATGGAAAACCGAGCCTACTGTTTGAACTTACAGTGTGGCTGAGGGATTTAAATTCACTTTTACCGTAGAGGTACTTCTCATGTCACATGAGTTAGTACGTGCCTGGATTTAAATACCCCTCCACCCTTGCTCAGAGCAAGGTTTACTACTGTCCCATCTGCCTCCTGTGCACTCAGAATTACAGCAGTCTAATCCAGCAGATTTTTAGCAGGGATTTCTACTTTGGGATCCAGATTGTGAAAACATTCAAGGAATGTACTTGCACTCCCCTCCTAGAAGCCTGTGATCCACTACTGAAGCTTATAATCACATCACAGGGCACACACCTACAACTGGTTTAATCCACAAAGGCCACACTAAAAATGCAGGTAGAGCAAAATTTGTTTAATACAATAGCTTAAGTTGTGTTGTTTTTATGTAAAAGCAGCTGAAAATCATAACAAACCAAACGACAAGAGAAAATTAAAAACTCTGGGATTGTCTTATTCCTAGCATATTGGCTTAGTTTCTCAGAAGCAGCTGACAGAGGACACTAAGATTTCCAAAACAGCTCCAAAGTCTAATCCAGACAAAGCCAGAGCTAGCAACTCAGTCGCTGCTTGTCTTGGGTTACCAGTGCTTGCTAATTGGGATTTGACTAAATAGCTTGAGCTTGCATGTCACTATATGTAGCATCACTGCATGTGTGTTAGAGAGAGTTAAAACAGAGCAAGCATCCTGTGATATTTTAGACAGGTGAAAATTTGGACAAATATATTTTCCCCACAGCTTCATGATAACCCTGCCTTTGGTACTTTCCTGTTATTTCCCTGTAATAACATTATTTATGTAAATACAAATCACTTACAAAGCTCTCTGTTATGTGTACTCATCCAGCACAGATGGGTGAACATCAAGCCCAGTGATGAAACTTACTTATTACCTTATGTAATGGATGCTGCTTTAACTGATGGTTTATAATTTACTAAAATTATTTAGAAGTTATTGAAATATCTGGAAACATGCAAGGAAATATACAGGTCTAAAAAGCTTGAAAGTTAGTATTTGCTATGCCCAACACAACCTGAACTCTCTTAGACAAGCTTTCTTTCCTAAGAGACCAATATCTCTCCAGGCCATTCAAAGTTCTTCTTTGGGGATCGGCTACCTTTTGGTCTGTTCTCTGTCAAAATTATCCCACATTGCTTTAATAATGTTGAGGTACAAGCTCTGGGGTGTCAAATCCATAAGTAATAGTGCTTCATTGTGTGTTCTTCTATCCAGGTATGCTTTTACTGCACTGCCAGTGTGCTTGGGATCATTGTCATGCTGAAAAAGGAAGCCTATCAGATGCTTTCTAGATGGTACTCCATGGTGGATTAAAAAAGTATATCTTTGATATTTTCCATAGATTCAGCTAAAGAAATTGGAAGAAATTGTGTTTTTGTAACATGCTACTAGTAATAAAGTCCCTAATAATACAATTTAAAATTGTTTTTTTGTTTTTGGGGGGGGGGGTAATTTGTCTGTTAAGTGGTTTAACAAAAAAAAGAAAAAAAAAACATTCCTCTGAAAATGGTCAGTTACCAGAGCTGGACTAAAATTTAGTGAAAAAGCAGCAGAAAAACTTTAAAAGACTTTTAGAAAGTCTGGAAAGCTATTGCTCAAGATCACTTTAAGAAATTACAAAATAGTCTGGCTTTTAGAAGCAAAACAAAAAAATGAGGAGTGGCTCAAGAAATTTACAGATTATTGTACAAACTAATATCACTATAATACCATACGTGGACCTGTTCCGTTGGGGAATATGGTTATGTGTTCAATTTTTGCGGGCCGTAACCTGAATCCAAGAATACCTAATCCAAACTTCACAGAACAAGGACTCAACAGACTTTTCAATTGTGCTGATATCTCACCTTTCCTTAAGCTGATAGCTAAAGCAACAACACCTTGGAGACATATTCTAAACACACCACCATAGCTACAAGTGACAGCCTGTCTCCCTTGTATTAACATAAACATGTTTGGACATCCTGTAAGCTTTCTTTAAAACTGAAAAGTGGAATAGTCTTGCCTTCTTTCCACTCGCCGTGGTACTCTTCCCCACTAGCATAGGTGAAAGATCCTCTGGTCAGAGTCATGGTTTTCCTGTCAGCACACAAACACACTCTGAGTCACTCTGTGACTGAGTTAAAAACGCACACACATATACTCATGAGTAGAAATTCCTTTAGGGATTATTAGTCCTTCTGTCTATGGAACGGGAAAGTAATTGCCTCTTTGGTACACATATATACTGTAGGGTTGTAGACCTCAGTCATAAAGCAGACGTGATGAAAGCACAATGCTTCTAATAGTCTTTAAAGAATAAACTTACTATGATGATCTTTTTCTTTAATCAGTCATATTTAGTAAAGAAAGACAAATAAATGCATTATCTAGCTTCTATTACAACCTCTAGACCTTAAAGCCTTAGAAAGCTTTCCAATTTCTTTAAATAGTAGGGGATTGTTTTAACTTCATACGTTTCCTATAATTAAATAGCTCACGGGGGAGGGGAGCTATTTGATGCACCCCGGAATGAAGGCTAATAATCAAAAAGGCTTTATCAAAAGACAAAGGCAAGTCACATCTGATCCCATAGCTGCAAAAGCACAACTCTGATTATAATACAGTGCATGCTGGTAGTGGTGACGCTGGGGTATGCCCAGTTGTGAGGAACGCCTTTTACAAAGGTTCAGACCCTGGAAGCGTTACTGTAGCATGGATGCAGACATACACCAAAGATGATTGCTATTTAATGGTTAATGAAGCTCTTTCTTTAAAAGAAATAAATGATAATGTGTACAATGTACAATGAGAGTGAGGTGTAATTTCATCCGTGATGCCAAACGAATAAATAATTGATCACACCAACACTGAAACGTTGTTGGAAATATCCAACTTAGGTTGCCAATATGTTCTGAGCAGTGCAGTTTTCACTTACATAACATGTTGCTGAAAAGGCTGTCGCTTTTAATGACAAAGCCTAGGTAGATCGGATGTAACCTATATCTCATCTACAAGGGGGGAAAGGCTGCACACCCGTTAACGCTAAAATTTACCTGCAGACTACGTTTGTCGTCTCTGAAGCATGGAAACCACCGTGCAAGAGCGGAGGGGCGTAAAAATATGAAAACACCGGCTGAGAGACGTTTGTCGCATTCAGGTCCTCCTCGTAAGCTTGATCGAAGCAGTTGTGCCAGACACGCTTTGGAAAAAATGCAAAAGTCGTCATTCTTTTGGATTACTTTGTTTGCACGTTGAATTTGTTTGCATGTTTTATTTTTTAAACCCTATTTGGTTGCTATCAAATGTTTTGTTGTTGTCGATTTTCTGTTGGTGTTAGGCCGCCCTTCCGCTAAGGTTTAATAATTCCGGCAGCACGTGAACGTAGCATTACAACGCCGTTGGCATAGTGTGCTGCAGGTTACAGACAGTGGCAGACATATTTATCATAAAATGCTGCTGGGCATTTTTCTGAAGCTGTTTAATTATTTTTGTCATTATTGTCGGCCAATGCTGTGTTTTATATAGGACCAAGCATGCTATTACTACTAATACTACTAAATTCTTAATAATAACCTGTGTGTGTGTGTGTGTGTGTGTGTGTGTGTGTGTGTGTGTGTGTGTGTGTGTGTAAATATATAAATAGAATAGTCACTTTATTTGATATGCCTTAGTACTACTGGGCTGCACTCCCTTTTGCTTTCACAACTGACTCCACAACAATTCTTCATGGCACGTAATTTAACAAGGTGCTGGAGACCTGGGTCCATATTGACATGATAACCTCACACAGTTGCTGCAGAATTGTTGGTTGCTCATCTTCTATGATGAATCTGGCAGTCTATGGCAGTGAATCTGCCATCCCAGGGGCGCTCTACTGGATTGAGAGCTGGTGACTGTAGAAGCCATTTGTGCTCAGTGCCTTGACTCATTGTCAAGGAACCAGTTTGCGATTATTTGAGCTTTGTGACATGGTGCACTATCCTGCTGGAAGCAACAGTCAAAAGACCAGTACACTGTAAATGGTAAATGGTAAATGGCCTGTATTTATATAGCGCCTTCTAGTCCCTAAGGACCCCAAAGCGCTTTACATATCCAGACATCCACCCATTCACACACACATTCACACACTCACTGTAGTCATAAAGAAGTGGACATGGTCATGAGCAATACAGAGGTGGTGTTTAAATAATGTTTAACCGGTAGTAAAACAGTGAAATGTGGATTATTAAATATTAGGTCTCTCTCCTCCAAGTCTCTGTTAGTACATGACTTAATAATTGATCAACAAATCGATTTACTCTGCCTTACAGAAACCTGGTTGCAGCAGGATGAGTATGTTAGTTTAAATGAATCAACACCCCCCAGTCATTCTAACTACCAGAAATCTCGAAGCACAGGCCAAGGGGGCGGTGTGGCAGCAATTTTTCACACCAGCCTATTAATTAACGAAAGACCAAGACAGACTTTTAATTCATTTGAAAGCCTGATGCTTAGCCTCGTCCACCCCAGCTGTAAAACTCAGAAACCAGTCTTACTTGTTATCATCTATCGTCCACCTGGGCCTTACACAGAGTTTCTCTCTGATTTCTCAGACTTTTTATCTGATTTAGTGCTCAGCTCAGATAAAATAATTATTGTGGGTGATTTTAACATCCATGTAGATGCTAAAAATGACAGCCTCAACATGGCATTTAATCTGTTATTAGACTCAATTGGCTTCTCTCAAAATGTAAAAGAACCCACCCACCACTTTAATCACACTCTAGATCTTGTTTTAACATATGGCATAGAAACTGAACATTTAACAGTGTTTCCTGAAAACCCTCTGCTGTCTGATCATTTCCTGATAACATTCACATTTACAATAATTGATTATACAGCAGTGGAGAGTAGACTTTATCAAAGTAGATGTCTTTCTGAAAGTGCTGTAACTAAGTTTAAGAATATAATCCACCCACTGTTATCATCTTCAATGCTCTGTACAAACACAGAGCAGAGCAGCTATCTGAACGCTACTCCAACAGAGGTCGATTATCTTGTTAATAATTTTACCTCCTCACTACGTACGACTCTGGATACTGTAGCTCCTGTGAAAACTAAGGCCTCAAATCAGAAGTACCTGACTCTGTGGTATAATTCTCAAATACGTAGCCTAAAGCAGATAATTCGTAAGCTGGAGAGGAAATGGCGTGTCACAAATTTAGAGGATCATCATTTAGCCTGGAGAAATAGTTTGCTGCTTTATAAGAAAGCCCTCCGCAAAGCCAGAACATCTTACTATTCGTCACTGATTGAAGAAAATAAGAACAACCCCAGGTTTCTCTTCAGCACTGTAGCCAGGCTGACAAAAAGTCAGAGCTCTACTGAGCCAACAATCCCTTTAACGTTAACTAGTAATGACTTCATGAACTTCTTCACAAATAAAATTTTTATCATTAGAGAAAAATTACCAATAATCATCCCACAGATGTAATATTATCTACAGCTACTTTTAGTACCATCGATGTCGATGTTGAAGTTAGACTCTTTTTCTCCAATTGATTTTTCTGAGTTAACTTCAATAATTAATTCCTCCAAACCATCAACGTGTCTTTTAGACCCCATTCCTACAAAACTGCTCAAAGAAGTCCTGCCATTAATTAATTCTTCGATCTTAAATATGATCAACCTATCTCTAATAATCGGCTATGTACCACAGGCCTTCAAGGTGGCTGTAGTTAAACCTTTACTTAAAAAGCCATCTCTAGACCCAGCTGTCTTAGCTAATTACAGGCCAATCTCCAACCTTCCTTTCATATCAAAAATCCTTGAAAGAGTAGTTGTCAAACAGCTAACAGATCATCTGCAGAGGAATGGCTTATTTGAAGAGTTTCAATCAGGTTTCAGAGCTCATCACAGCACAGAAACAGCTTTAGTGAAGGTTACAAATGATCTTCTTATGGCCTCTGACAGTGGACTCATCTCTGTGCTTGTCCTGCTAGACCTTAGTGCTGCGTTTGATACTGTTGATCATAATATCCTATTAGAGCGATTAGAACATGCTGTAGGTATTACAGGTACTGCACTGCAGTGGTTTGTATCATATCTATCTAATAGACTCCAATTTGTACATGTAAATGGAGAGTCCTCTGCACACACTAAGGTCAATTATGGTGTTCCACAGGGTTCAGTGCTAGGACCAATTCTATTTACATTATACATGCTTCCCCTAGGCAGCATCATTAGAAGACATAGCATAAATTTTCACTGCTATGCAGATGACACGCAGCTCTATCTATCCATGAAGCCAGGTATCACAGACCAATTAGTTAAACTGCAGGAATGTCTTAAAGACATAAAGACCTGGATGGCCGCTAACTTTCTGCTTCTTAATTCAGATAAAACTGAGGTTATTGTACTTGGCCCTGAAAATCTTAGAAATATGGTATCTAAGCAGATTCTTACTCTGGATGGCATTACCTTGGCCTCCAGTAATGCTGTGAGGAACCTTGGAGTCATTTTGACCAGGACATGTCCTTCAACGCACATATTAAACAAATATGTAAGACTGCTTTCTTCCATTTGCGCAACATCTCTAAAATTAGAAATATCCTGTCTCAGAGTGACGCTGAAAAACTAGTTCATGCATTTATTACTTCCAGGCTGGACTACTGTAATTCTTTATTATCAGGATGTCCTAAAACTCCCTGAAAAGTCTTCAGTTAATCCAAAATGCTGCAGCAAGAGTCCTGACAGGGACTAGAAAGAGAGCATATTTCTCCTGTTTTGGCTTCCTTCATTGGCTTCCTGTTAAATCCAGAATTGAATTCAAAATCCTGCTCCTCACATACAAGGTCTTAATAATCAGGCCCCATCTTATCTTAATGACCTTGTAGTACCATATCACCCTATTAGAGCACCCCGCTCTCGCTCTGCAGGCTTACTTGTTGTTCCTAGAGTATTTAAAAGTAGAATGGGAGGCAGAGCCTTCAGTTTTCAGGCCCCTCTTCTGTGGAACCAGCTTCCAGTTTGGATTCGGAGACAGACACTATCTCTACTTTCAAGATTAGGCTTAAAACTTTCCTTTTGCTAAAGCATATAGTTAGGGCTGGACCAGGTGACCCTGAATCCTCCCTTAGGCTGCAATAGACGTAGGCTGCCGGGATTCCCATGATGCATTGAGTTTTCCTTTCCAGTCACCTTTCTCACTCACTATGTGTTAATAGACCTCTCTGCATCGAATCATATCTGTTATTAATCTCTGTCTCTCTTCCACAGCATGTCTTTCATCCTGTTTTCCTTCTTTCACCCCAACCGGTCGCAGCAGATGGCCGCCTCCCTGAGCCTGGTTCTGCCGGAAGTTTCTTCCTGTTAAAGGGAGTTTTTCCTTCCCACTGTCGCCAAAGTGCTTGCTCATAGGGGGTCATATGATTGTTGGGTTTTTCTCTGTATTTATTATTGTGCTATCTACTGTACAATATAAAGCGCCTTGAGGCGACTTTTGTTGTGATTTGGCGCTAAATAAATAAAATTCAATTGAATTTAATTGAATTATTAGGGGTAGTAAATCACTTTTCTTCACCACTGATCGGTTTGAACTACAGGAAGTCATCTTGACCATGTCTACATACTTAAATGCATTGAGTTGCTTCCATGTGATTGGCTCATTAGACATCTGTGTTAACAAGCAGTTGAATGGGTGTCCCAGACAGAGTGACCAGTATAAACACTGGTCAAATCAAAATCTGAAATATCAAAAATGCAGAGCTACCCTCTGTGGCAACCCATTATGATAAGAGAGCTGACATATATTCGTGGTAAAAAGTAAACACACATTTGTTCAATTCTAAGGGTTTTATCAGGACATAGTAAAAGTCACCTGGTCCTCACCAAAGGATGTACTGTGAAGCAGTGGGTTATTGAGCTATGTTGAGCTTAAAGTCACAATTTTCCGTGTCATGAAAGTGGTTCTCTCTTTTTACTGGGCTAAATTATCATGGCAACTTATGCCAAACATATAACCTTGTTCGGGAGTGGCTTAAGTTTTGTTTAAAAATCATGTGGAAGTGTCACTTTTTCACATTTTTTTTAAAAATTTATAGCATTCATCAAGTTTCATACAGATCCTCTAGGGGAATGTGTCTGTACCCTACTAACATTACCAACAAAGCCGAGCTGTAATTCCAAAGCAAACTGTATTCAATAAGGGGTTGCAAAAAATGCATAAATGTATTTATACCTGATTGTAATCTACGGCTAGATCTGGAACTACTACAAGAGCATAGAAAACATAACAAGAATACCTATTTATGTAATACCTTATTTATGTAAGCCAAATTTCATTTCGGCTTACATAAATAATGCTATAGTTTAAAATGGCATGTGTTCTCTTCTCAAATACAAGTTGAACTTGTATTTACCTAACTGTAAGACCTCAGGGATGTACTGTGAGGGCAGTTAAACACACCTTGGCTTTCTTTGCATTAGCTGGCTTGACAAAATCATGAACGTTAGTCAGATATAAGGGCTATCACAATGATGGTTCTCAACTTTCTTTGTAAACCCAGACTTTCTGCTTCAGACTCTAAACATGTTCATATAAATGAACTCTTCTTCCTCCCAAAATGATCCCTATAAGCGCTCTGTACTCCAGTCAAAGATGGTATTAAATGATGTTGAGAGAATAGTGATAAAAAATACTATATAGAAAGGAAAATACAACAGAAAAATGTTACACTATTTCACCTGGCAATGCTCTTTATTTGTAACCTGACAGCTGTCATTAGGATTCATTCTTTGAGAATGATCAATATAAGAAATTCTGTAGCTAATCATGAACTATTGCTGTGAAGCTATTTTTCTCTAATATAGCTAAGTTAGATTTTGGTGGAGAGATGAAAACTTAAAAAACTGATAAAGGTGGTTGGCTTCAATGTCAATTTAAACTTTTTGTCAATTACTTACATTATTGCTTACTAAACCTGACACCCATTTGCCTTGTAAGTAATTCATGATTCTAGTATAGTTACTGAGCTTTAAGGACCAAATAAAAAAAAAATAGCAGCATATAAATTAAAATGTAAAATGTAGTCTATCAAGGAAAAGCACGCTTTAAAATAGAAAATATTTAACAAAGTCATTACATGGGTAATACAAATATTATAGATTACTTAATTGCATTTATTTAGTTAGTTACTGATTAACAGACTGATTTAATCAGACTATTAGTTTTGCATACTGAGAGTGAGTTCGCCTTTGACGCAGGGTGCGTGCGCGTTCACGCAGTCCTTCCTGCTTCCGTAGTGCTGCCGCCAGAAGGAAGACTTATAGAAAATGGCGAGCCTGTGTAAAAGGCAGCAATGCACAATCGACAGATACAGCATTCGGAAGGAACTTGACTCGTGGCCACACAAACTCATTCAATGTGTAGGTAAGGATAATGCTTGTTGCACGGCGTACAATTGCACGGCTTGAATTTCACTTCTGTTTGACCTTTATCGGTGTAAATAACCATCTATTACCGCACTCACTCGGGGCTTCTCCCAGCGACTTTTTGTCCCCAACTGTTTCCTTCACACGGCAGCCAGCAGGACTCGTTAGTTAAATGTCGCAGTTTGCGACAATGTTGCATTACTTGTTGGGTCCAATTGGTGTTTTTATCGTCCATAATGCGTCGACTGCAGACTTTAGGTATGTAGTGGCGTTACGTTAGTTTGTTTAAAGGGCGTCCTGCTTAAAGGGAGTGTCGCTGTGTGTCGGCCAAAAGCAGTCGTTTTCTAAAATACGTCTTCCCGTTGTTGTTGATACTGTATGTTGGATGGGGGAGGGCGACATATACCCTTGAGGTGATGTTTTCAGTCAACATTTAGCCTACTTGCTTCTCAAATTGCTACTCGAGGATTCGCATTAGTGAATGGAGGAAGTGGCGCAGACCCCAATGCAGAATCTGTTTCCCTTTTCGACGATATAAACTTCTCCAACATTTGACGTTAAAACAGGTAATTACAAAAGCAGTTGTTGGCTCTAGGTTTAGCGTCCATTGCATTGTGTGTATCGTCCCGAAGTGGAGGGTGGGACCTCTAGTTTTTCCGTGCAGTAGTGAACATGGTAAACATTATACCCCTTTAAGATAAACATGGAAGCATAGCACCTTAATTCAGTTAGGAGTTGAGACAACCACGGCTCAGTTGAAGTATATAAACTATGCACATGAGTTCAGCTACATGTCCTGTGTGCAGTGTGTTACCTGTCACTAATATTCTGCAACCAAACATGGTGTTTGTGCTCAAAAACAAACAAGAAAACAAACACACAAAAATCTCCACAAACTCACATTGCCTGGTATTTCACCCTGATCCTTGTCATACAGCTACACTTTAAACTGTAGGGGCACTGAATGAACCATTTTAAACCTCTCTATCAAGTTTCATGGCTTTATACTTGCTAGGTTTTTTTGTAATGCACATAAAACAGATAAATGCTACATTCTTAGTAATAAAATAGCCTGTAAGAACAGACACAACTTGAAAAGCTGCACAAGGCATGTGCCTAGCGCCGTGTAAATACATCCAGATTAGATCAACCAAACAAAATGCTTCAGTTTCTTTACAAATGACAAATGATTGGTGTGCACAGGGGTTAACTGTGGTGTCCGTTTCTAAAGTCCTCTGTGGGCAGTATGAAGTTACCTGGTTCCCCCTTTTCTAGATCACCATCTAATTATTGTTTCCCACACATAATGATAGGTGGCCGGCGTTTGTATTAGTAGTTTTACACTGTTTGACAGAGTGGCTTGAAGAAAAAGAAGGAGAGTCCATTTGAGTCCATTTAAATCCATGTGACTCGGTAACATAGCAACAGCCTGTGTGGACATTTCACCGTCAGACACAGATTGATCAGATGAGAATCACTGAGTTGCTCAGTGAACCTGGTTGTTATCGTCAAATCAACGTGTATTTTGCTTTTACTTCGTGTAAGGACACATTAGAAGTGCTTTTATGTATATTCTGACAAGAATACAGCACGCTTCTTTAAGGGCTGTTTTTGGCTGGATAGAACTTGAAAATTTAAAGTAATTGAAATACTAATACTTAGATATTACTGTAGGTTATGAGCTCCCTTTTTTGGCACAATTGTAAACAAAATTGAAAACAAAGACTTGAAATAGAATACACAGACTATTTTAAAACCCAGGACCCTACTTCTCATGTTCTCAAAATGTCACATTAAATTAATTTCTTGTTATGTGGCTGCTATGTATAGATCATGCTGAGATGCAACCCATGCACAGTAGTGTGTGTGTGTGCATAAAAGCTAATGTTTTAAGTTTTCCTGTCATTTAGGAATTCTAGAGTTTGGATTGTCATATATTTTCTGCTGTTGGCTTATTTTGCAGTTGGTTAAATTCTGATTACATTATTAAGAAGAGAAGAAAGGCTATTTAAGTTTAGCTGTTTTAGGCATTTGATGCTCTCTGTTTTAAATGCTAAACCTTAACATGAACTATTAGTTATAACACTGAAATGTATAATATGTGGAATGAATAAACTTATTCCAGCTGCAGTGCTAGGTGAGCGCCGTTTTAGTCATTGCTAAGAAAATGGAGAGAGAATAGTAGCTTTCTGACTATCTGTAAAGCCAGGACTGTTTGGTTATTCAGTCCCTCCTTTATGATTGACAAATGTCCCTTGTGTTTAGGCTATAAGTAAAGCTGCAAGTGCATGACAACAGCATCAGTCTGCTAACTGTAGAATGGCATATTCTGTCCAAGACAACAAGGACATACTTTTGTTTGGCTTTTTGGTGGAGAGAGCTGCACGCCACCACCCTGCTGTTGCTGAAATGGACATTTTGTCTTTGTGTATTTAATGTGAGCACTAAAACTGCAGGGCAGAGACAAGCACAATTGTCCCATAGAACAGCGGCAACAATTGTCAGTATGTTTGCCTATATATGTGTTCATGGGTCCATCAGCCTCCAGATGCAAACTGCGTGGCTGAAAATGTGTGTTCTGTCTGGATTTGTAGAAAATTGGACTTCAACCACACCAGCTAACATTCAAAAATGCCTGGAATGTCAGTTATTCATGTTTGCCTTTGACACTTGGGTGAGTGGGTTGAAAGATTTGCTCAGACAAATAACAAGCAAATCAATACTGACATCAGGCATATTGTCTTGTTTATAATGTAACTTGGGCATGGCCCGTTTTCTGCTCTAGCATGTCCACTCTGTTGGCCTATATCTTCCTAATTTGCAAAAAGAACTGGCTGATTTCTCGTAGCATTTTGCAAGACATGACCAACAGCCTCAGTGACTGCCTTTTGAGTGTGGGCTTGCCTGTGTGCTCGGGCATTTGTGCATCTCATATTTGTTATTCAAAGTCATGCTTTGTGCAGCATTACACCATTTGAATGTCAGTTTGCATCATATCATATTAAGTATTCATAGTATTTTTTTTTTTTCTTTCCCCTGCTGTAGTTGTCCAAAGCTGCCAACTCATTGCCTGATCCAGCTACAGCATATTGCTTGTAATGAACAAAATCCATAGTGGCCAAGTCACGTTTCAAACACTGCTTTTACTCATGCCCTTGTAACTTTTAAGCTTATCTGTTGACCTACAGCGAGCTGCTTTTTTGTGGGTTGCAAAGTGAGGGTAAATGACTTTGATTTTGATGCATGCTCAATCATCCAGGTAAGTAAATCCCCAAAAGTTGATTCTGTTCATTTGGACGTAGCGTTTTCAGTGGGAGAAATGTTTCGTCACTCATCCAAGTGACTTCTTCAGTCTCAGCTGACTGCAGGTTTCCCCAGTCTTATAAACAGTACATTTGCATAATGACTGAAACCAGCACCACTGAAGGAACAATAGGCTGGGAGGTCAGTTCCTTGATCATAAATAATTATGATCAGGGAACTGACCTCCCAGCCCATGTACTGTTTATGTACTGTTTATAAGATTGGGGAAACCTGCAGTCAGCTGAGACTGAAGAAGTCACTTGGATGAGTGACGAAACGTTTCTCCCACTGAAAACGCTACGTACGTCCAGATGAACAGAGTCAACTTTTGGTGACTTTGATTTTGTTAGATTAAAAGCTCGGCCTCTTTGTAGTGGGCACACTTGGGTTTCAGATCATCATATATGACAGTTTTATCTCTGCACTCCTCCGTCACCCCATGTTACATATTGAAAAAGCATTGCTCATGGAAATCAGTGACCTCCTTCATGCAAAATTATGTTCTTATGAGCATCAATCTGAGGATTCTTGTAATCTCAAAATATGAGTTGTTAAAAGATGAAAGATTGACAGTCAGTTTTTGATCATGTAGTATTCCCAAACTTTTTCTGTTAGTAAAACTGATGTTTCCCGCTTAAAATGTAAATTCCAACTAAAAATTGTCATCTTCATCAACTGTGTTACTGATAAATGCACTGGTAGTAGACAAGTTACAGATAACGTCTTGCAGCTATAATAGCAGGCCTAATAGCAGTTACACCAAATAAAATCAAGGAACAGCACATTATTGTTTCTATGAAGTGATTATAGCTGAAGCATTTATCAGTAATGCAGCTGATTAAGTTTAAGTCACGAAGGATAGATAAGACTTTTAGTATTATCCCAATAATTCTGCTGAAGTGTGGTCTGCATGAACTCATCAAATAGCAAGTGTTTCATTATATCGTGATAGGCTGTTTTCTGCAGACCAATTAGCTGCATATGGAGGTTTTCAGCGGCATCAGTGCTTAGTGCTTCACGTTTAAAGATTGCAGTTGTTTGTTCCCCGAGAGATATTAGGCCACAGCAGTGTACACAATAAAGGGCATTTGTTTTCTGATAGTATTTCATTCATGTTACCTGCATGGGCCATTCTTGTTAGAGAGAGTAGGTTGTTTTTAACATGATCACCTACTGATTAGTTTCTTGAATTTTCGTTATCAAAAAATAGGGACTGTAGTGAAATGTGCGGGGCCCGAATAATTATGTCTCTTGGAAAGTGAATCAGTAGTCTGCGGATGTGGCCAAAAATGGTAGCTTTTGCAAAGTTTATGTTGGCTTCATAGCAATTTGAACCTGTTCTATGAGTTTGGAGACAACCCTTCTGAGATAATGTGTAGAACAGCTTGAGTTGGGATTTCCTTTAATGAAGCACTGTAAATATAATTAAACTCTGATTTTGAGGCTCTAACACATTTTTTGTAGCTAACTGGAAGCAATGGTTCTGTACTACAGTACAGTGTCACGTAATCGATCAAAATACAGTATTTCTTGAAAGATAGCTTAAAATTGAAACATCTTTAACCACCAGCTCACATGAGATATGTTAGTGTTGTAAGATTAACTTGAACTATACAACATTAGGGTCATTATACAAAAGAAGATTTCACTACAAAGTACATACAGTTTAGTTACTTACGGAGCCTCATTCTGTGTGTAGTAGCTTCCTGCTGTCACTTTACCTTTGCCTTATAGTACAGAGGGGTTTAGGCAGCAGTGGTTTGTGCTTAATGCACTCGCATATGCTTAATGCTCTCATAATGCACTCGTGTTTGGGTCACATGTTTATAATAAACTAGAATTTTTGAGTATTAAGTGACGCATAGATTTGCGTCAGGTTAATGTATATTACATTACTGAATTAACTACATTGTTATGAGCATGCGTGGTGTTGTGCACTTACGGTGTGGTGCAAAAATAACAAGGGGTTTGCTCACTGCTTTTGTGCATAGGCCCCTTAAAGGAAATTGCCTGAGGTATGCAGGAAGGACTCCTTTTTTTTCTTTTTTTTCCAAACCATGCATCAGTAAAGTACACCAGAGGTTAAAGTTAGGATTTAGTAGGGTTAAGTTGATCCTAGATCGGTGGGATTTCTTTTTCTAAATGCTTTGGGAAGGACATGGTGTCACACACTCCAAATCTTTCGGTCCCTGATTGGCTACAGATGTAGGTCAGAAGAAGGCTAAAGCAGATTGAACAGAGTTGCTGCTCACCGTGAGCCTGCATAAGCTCCATGAAAATACCTACAGAGTTTCATGGTAAACCTCTGTGGGTAATATTAGCTAGGTGAAATATCTTTTTTTGTTTCTGTGGGTTTCCTGCATGAGGTGCCCCATTGTAAATGGAAGGTTTTTCAGGTGCATATGCATAATCATAGCTCAGGTTAAAGATTCTTACTTTATTTTTAAAAAAAAATCTGAAATACACTTCACTGCGCTTAAAAAAAGAAATGTCCTAATAATGATTCCCAGTTATTGGAGTCATGTGGGAACAGCTGTGTTGAACTGAACGTCTTAATAAAGCGTATTAAACCACTCCATAAAGCATGGTTGCAATTTACAGCTTTGTTTTTACACATTAATACATCAACTATTTGACATCTATTTAATGTGCATTATAATGGTAATATTTGCACAGTTTTAATTTCTTAGTGCAATTTTCTGCTATTCTATTTTCATTGTATTTAATGTTAGTCCTTTTTTATTCTAAACATTTCTGTTCTCATTTCCTTTTTCATTGCAGCATATCTAATCAATTAAGTGGTGCATTCACTCGGCTAGTTATTTGAGGCAAGCTGCAGTATGTATTTACAGTAATAAAAAAAGGGGGGGGGCGGGGGCTTGGCCTTTCTGGTGTTATTTCATTGGTGGATGTCCCTTCAGATGGGAAATGCACATGCAGCAAATCCTTCACATTAATGCAAACTAGTTAAGTGCAGGTTACGATAAAGTTTCTGGGGTTTTTTGTTTTGTTTTGTTTTGTTTTGTTTTTTTGCATGTTGGTAAGTTTAACTGTGGCTACACAAGACATTGGTTTGTTGGTGTTTTCCTGCTGCTTATTAGGCATTTTAACTGGAGCCTTTTTTTTGTGTGTGTTTTTTGAATTTTTTGAAGCTCATTTATTTTTTTTAGGGCTTGCATGACAATTCTGCACTCTTATCAATATTTTATCCCTGCTCTTCTCACGTTGCCTTGCCGGTCCCAAAATGGTTTGGTTTTAAAGAAGCTTGCGGGTGGGTGTGTTTTCATCAGCCACTGTACTGGTTTGCTTTGCTACTATAACAGTATAATATTGCCCCAAAGTCATAGTTTAGAGTGTGACACATTTTTAAATACCCTAAACAGTATTCCTAAAAAGTAGTTTGATGTCATCATGCTGCACTGTCAAACGAAAGTGGATGACCTACTTTTCTCCTCGTGCCTCTGAAATATTTCAGAAATAGGATTGGATAGCTTCAGCTGAAGTCCTGTGCACTAACCCAGAAACAGAATCATGCTGCAGCTATAGGCAACGCTTTGCTTCACTACTTCATCCTCCCCTCTCTTTATGTTTGGCTCTGCTGAAAAGTGGGTGGGTTATTTGTAGGGAAGCAGTGTAAGGCATTTTAACAGATGACAGCTTTTATTCAATTCACTGTGAGATTTGGAAGAGAGTGGATGGTAAGGGCTGATAATTTTATCACCAATTTCTCTGCTCATGTGTGAAGATGAAGTGTTAGTAGGTTTTTGCTATGATGTGTTGTCAGATCAGTTTAATTCATTTGGCCGATGTAACTTGATTGATGCTCATTTCATGCAGGCATAATAATTTTTAGGCTTTCAGTGGTACCGATTTATGTTTTTGTAGCAATGTGTTATGTGATGTATGTTTTTGTCACAGTGGTTTGAGTCAGTACTTTTGGCCTTAAAGTGGCTGGCACATTTGGAATGGTGCACTCTCATTTAAAATCCAGTTCAGCTGACAGATGTTCTGTGTGACCTCTTTAGTGGTTGATTTAACGCATGTAGTGGTTTTGGATTGGTTAATCTGACCCTGCAGCAGTAAGAAGACATTTCATATTGTGTTAGTGCTCTCTTATGATTTATGTAGCATAACACATTAGTTCTCAGAAACAGTCTATACAACATAGATAGCTGTATCCCACCAAGTCCCTGAACTGTAAACAGTCATTTAGAGGACTGTGAAGATTTGTTTTTGGTTGAATTTATGATCTCCATCAATCTATAGGGTACTTTGACAGAATTACTTGGCAATCTTGTTACTGGCTGTTTCTTTTTGATGTTAACACCATACAGTCATTCTCAACTCTGTAGGTGCCTTAGTTGCTTGGCAACAGGATGGAGGGCTTGTATTTACTGTTGAAGTAAAAACCTGCGAGGCAAGCGGATGTGTGTTAGAAGAGAGTAAAACGGAGCAGTTGTCAAGTTAAAAAAAGAAAAGAAAGGCAAAATCAAGGCATTTATTATTCGGCAGAAACATAACATCTCATTAGGACACACTTCATTTGTTAATTTGATTTATCCATTTTATTCATATGTGAAATTTTGCTTGCTGAGCGCCAGTAGACTACTTTCACATAAAATAACATCAGTCAATGGCAGTTGCTAATATTTGTCTATTTTATCGCAATATACTTTTCTTTTTTTAAATTTCATTTTTAATTTTTGACACAAACAGAGACTGACAAAAAATCCAAACAAAGAAAAAACAACAAAATCACAATTGTATCAGCATTAGCTACAAATAAAATCAACACTGGCTCATAAATGAATTAAATGGGTTCAAACTTTATTATCATTATTATTATTATTATTATTGTTGTTATTATTTTTAGGTAAACTTACCTTTTTGCATCATGTTAAGACTCATTTTGAACTTCCTATGTTTTTGACTTCAGCACAAACTCTTTACTGTGAGTGAACTTGTACACACGTCATGTTATTACTGCTGATAACAAATATATTTATTGAACTCAATGTGTTTCTTCAGGTTTTGAGAGCATTCTCGAAGGTCTTTTTGGTTCAGCGCTGGTAGAGGACCTGAAATTATTTAAGGGTAAGTGTCTTTAGTGACCATAATCATACGAGTGTATGAATGACAGTTTTGTGTTTTCAGTGTAATCTGTTGTCTTCTTATTATGACACTGCTACTGCATTGTACCATCTGGTACACATTCACTAAAAACGAGACGCTGTCACTGCCTGCAGGGGGAAAAAAAAAAGATGGCTTATGTCTTTACAAAGTATGTGTTTTGGATGGCATGTGGCCAGTGTAAAAGTCTCCAGTGCCCTATAGACATTTCTACAATGTATGACGTTAGTGAGACAATAATAAGCATTATTTGGGTTGTGTAGTGTGCAGACATTATGCAGTAGCAGATGCTGCTGAAAATTCAACTGAACTGATTAAATGAGTTCCTGATTTTTGTCAGTCTCACTAAAGCAAATCAGCACATATTCATTATGGCCCACTACTTCATTTTATTCACGCAGTTCTGTTTGGAGCTTTGTTTTTGGGTTGTGCACAAATGAATGTGAGATTTAAACATGAAAATGGAACATTGTAATTTTGAAAAGAACTATTTCTAATGAAGCACTTTACTCAAAGTAAATGATAAAGAAAATGATCACTGAATGTTGTTAATAATACCAACAGGCAAAACAGAATGTTATATTTTTTAATGTGCGGGTAGGTATTTAAGTTATTTTTGTTTAAAATTAGATTGCATTGGTAGAGCAGAACCCAAATATTGTGATATTTTTTTTCCCACTGGGTAAGTATTCGGTTTTTTGGATTATATTTAACACACATATGTAAGCTCAACCTTAGCATCTGACACTTTTTTTATTGCAAATTTAATTTCCCCTTTTGGCATTGTTCTTTCTTTGAAAAAGAAAAAAAAACCAACAACGTCATGGCATTACTTTCCTGCCACAGCCACTCCCCTGTTTTCGTCTACTTAGTTGAGTAGGAGAGACGAACACTAGTGGCAGTTGTGACTGAGCCGTTTGCACATGCCCAGTTTTCTTGTAGCTTGTTACCCAACCTGTGACTGTACATTGTTGCATGTTGTCCGTCCTCGCACTTGCTATTTTGCCCTATCTCGAGCCCTCTGGCGTTTTGTTGTCTTTAACCTGTATGTATAATTTAGAGTTTTTTAGTATATGCTTTTGTTAAATTATGGTTGTGCTTATGGTTGTTAAGCTTAAGACCCCAAACCAGTGTTATTCGCTGCAGATATTTATAAAAAAAATTTTGGGGTGGGGGGATTTTAAACAAATATTGTCCAATGTTGACTTGGTAATAATATATTGCTTAGTTGGTTAGAAAAGTGAAAGAACCATGATTTTTGTCATGTTGTATTGCTTGTCTTTGTTTTTTTTTTTATTGATTTTTTTTTTCCTGCAGACTTTGAGCCTGTTGCAGTGTCTGATTGGTCATTTGATGAAAACTGTCCCTTTTGCTGTCTGAGAAGAGACAAAGTCAAAGTAAGAGTTCTGTTTTCTTTCTTTCTTTCTTCCTTTTACGTTTTGATTTCCAGATTTTCATAGTTCGGAAACCTAAACGCAGACTTAAATCTGTTGCCTTTATTCTTTCAAACTCTGGCTTAGATGATGGATAAACGTTAGCAGTCTGCTATGGCTGGTTTAGTTTTAGTCACATCTGTAATCCATCATGTTTCCCTACAGTTGTTGGGCTAATTAATTTGATGTAAACACTCTTCTGAAGGATAAAAAATGTCTTTATATGAATCCTGTTGAATGGCTGAAGGTCTTCAATTTAACAGTTTTCCAATTTGACAGGAACATTTAATTGGCTTAAACAACAAGGGGCTGGAAGATACATCGAAACCTCTACTGGTTAAAGATCAAATCACAATCCACAGACTAGAGAAACAGGCGGAGGAATTTCTCAATGCAGTCCTCTGCAGAAAAGGTGAGTCTCAGAGGTTTAGTTCTGAGTGGGTAAATCAGTGTTTTTCATTGTTATTACACCAAAAGCATAACACAAGGAACTTGCCTGCAAACACAGTGGTGCACATCATCCATCCCTTAATAGGCTTTTCTGTGAATGTGAATCATGTGTGTGTGTGTGTGTTTGTTTTCACTCACACTGCTTCTGCTCTTAGTTTATAACGTCTGTTTTAAAAAAAAAAAAAAAAAAAAAAATATTGTTATTTATTTTATTTTATTTTTTTTATTTCAAGGCTATAAATAAGAGGTTTTATCCTTACTGTTACAGTATTCTTAGAACATAGTTTGGATGTTTGTTGCGTGTTCATTAACCATGACTGATGACTTATTAAAGGAATGCTGACTGAAAAGTATTTATCTCTGTTTTTCGTCCTAGATGTGCCAAATTTCTCAGACCCACAAATTCCAGTAGTGGCTCGAGAGATTCTTCAGAAAATGATCAGACAGTTTGCTGCTGAATATACCTCAAAAACCATCTCCCCTCAGGTCAGTTGCTCAGATTCCCAGCCTCACTCTGACCAAAGCCTGTCGACCCCACCTTTGCTCTCAGGAGCTCCTCCTGCTACAAGTCCTGCTGCCACACTGGCTGGGCCAGCACACAACCAGAACCCCGTCCTAAGCAAGCTTCTAATGGCTGATCAGGATGCACCTCTTGACCTCACCATCAAGAAGCCCATGGCTGAGCCCAGTGAGCAAGGTAGTGTGAAACACATCTACCACAGGTGTAGTTTATTCATTACTGAGCTGGTGCACTGGCTGGATTGTGATCAGAACTTAACATTGAACCTACATTTCTTTTCTTTCCTTTTTTAAAATTAGATGGAGTTCTTGATTTATCTATCAAAAAGAAAAGCTATAGCAGCAGCCTGCCTGCCAATAGTCCCTGCCTTTCTCCGGCCACAACCATGCTGAAGGGGTAAGAACAGTTTCTTTCTCTCTTTTCTGCTGTACTAAGCCGGGTCCCTTTTTATCAGCAGCGGTAGTACTAGTAGTGAGTAAATGTGGTTTAGAAGTAATTTACTAGCTTGACTTTTTTGGTTCTCTTTAATTAATTTCTGGCAAGATACAGGCAGGCCTTATGGTAAATGTAGTTCACTACATGACTCGAAGCATTGCTGATATTCTTGCATCTATATACAGTGATAAACCGCTGTAGCAGATTGCATAATGCGTAAACCCACATGAAAGTGTTTTGGGGTTTTTTGTTTGTTTTTATTTTTTTCAGAATAAAAGATAATGCGGACTGAATATTATAGGTTATACTGAACAGTATTTATAGGGGAAAGTCCCTCTGATGAACTAAAGAAGAATTTCAGGGACTTAATTCTTTCTGTCAAGTAAAATGAGAATGATTGATCAGTTATTTAAATATTTAATAATTATCTATGGCATTGCCTGAGCGCCTATAACATGAGTTGTTTTAATATTGTACATTAACTTGATACATATCCTTGGATTCGGCTTACTCTATCTTCCATTTAAGATGTATTAAATTGTGAAAATCCAAATCAAAGGAATAATGTCCTAGAAGGACCCCACCCTCCCCCTTTTTGTTTTTTTGCACCCCAGCAGTGTCAGGCTCTGGAAGCCGCTGACAGCTCTGCAACTGATTTCTTTTTTTGGGGGGAGGGAAACAATATAACTTTAATTGAATAATTAAGAATAGTAATTTGCAGTTGTTTTGTTTTTTGTAACTTAGAGCTTGAGTTTGATAGATTGCAAGTACCCTTTGCTGGCTTACTCTTTTATTGCTGTGCTTGTTCAGTGGTAACGTCACGCATAGACTGTCAAGAGTTTTTTGTGCATTAGTTACTTTGTACGGCATAGATCTTGCACCCTGCATCTACATCTACATGCAGACTCCCTTACTGCAGTTACAAATAGTCCATTCTCCTGGGCAAGCTTTTTGAGTCACAGAAATGCCAAGTCTTCAGTGTATTTTACTAAATGCATCTTCTTTGTTTTTTATTTTCGTTGTTTCTTTGCCCTTTCCTTTTTTCTTTTTTTCCCCTATGTTTTATGCAAAAATAAAGAAAAACAACAAAACAGCAAATTTAAAAAAAAAAGTTTAACTTGAGTCTTTTTTTGGGTTTTGTTTTGTTTTGTTTTTTTGTTTTTCAAAAGCCACACACACATTTACACAGTAGGTTGTTCGAGTGATGTTACCAAAGCAAGGTCATATAATAAAGGAGTGGCCAACATCTTCCCCTCCCCACCCCATCCTCCCTTAGTAAAGAGAAAAGGGCACTGTGCAAGCTCTGCTTACACCCAATTTCCTTCCATCCAATCAGGCGATCCTTGAGAGCGGACGGGCATGTCGGGCTGTTTATGAGGAGCCTACAGGATGGGAGGAGGAGGGATAATTTCGGCCACTCCACCTGTTATAAGCCTTCTTCGTCTCTTGCATACTCACTGCGCATCAAAGAGGAACCCGATCTGGAAAGCGACCCAGAGTCACCCCTCAGCCATAACCAAAACTGCAGCCCCAATGACGTTTTCAGAAATGCCTCCGGTTCCTGGAATTCCAAAACTCATTTGGGAGCCCTGCTGAAGCTCAAAACCAGAAATGAAGCTAGTGAGCACCTTAAAGATATACCCAGGTTGTTGGAAGCTGCTGGACTTTTGACAAAGTCACTTGCCTGTGAGAAAGCAAACCTCCAGGAGGCCTCCAGAGACCAAAACCTTTCTCTGTCTCATTCTCCGTCCTTTGACCTAAAGATTCCCCAGGTCCGAGTTTTGGCTACAGGAACAGATTCGGCATGGGACTCCGTGTCCACTGAATATTCAGGTTCACTTTATGAGAATGGCCTGGGAAAGAAGCTTTGTTCCATTCTACCCAGGCAGATCCAGAAAACCACCAGCAGCAGCAGCAACAGAGGTTTAAATAGCTCAGGTTCGGAGAAGGAATACTGGAGCTTTTCCTCTGACTGCCAAGCTTTGGGGGGGAACTACCCAATGGATTCGGAGTCAGACCTAAGTAACAAGCAGCCTAGGAAGAAGCGAGGGCGATATCGACAGTACAACACAGAGCTGCTAGAAGAGGCCATTGTGGTGGTGATGGGTGGCAAAATGAGTGTTTCTAAAGCGCAATCGATTTATGGCATCCCACACAGCACCCTGGAATACAAAGTTAAAGAACGTCTGGGGACCTTAAAAAATCCCCCCAAAAAGAAAATAAAGCTGATGAGCCAGGTGGAAGAACCCAGCGTTTCACTGTCCCCCAAACAAAAGGATCTCCAAAATTCCCAGCACAGTCTTTATGACAAAAAAGAGAGTGCTTCTGAAGAGAATGGGACTGATTTCCGTGACGGCAGCCTCTTATCAAACGAGTGACGCATCCATAACATACTAACTACGGTGTACTTTTTAATCATTGTGTTTGCCAGACTGTGGCAATACCCGTCTTTGTTGCATCTCTAATAGTTCTATTTATTATTAACTTATTTAATTTTTATCACTAAATTTAGCACTTATTACATTAAAAATGTTTGTATAGGGCGTAAACACACAAGTGTCTCCCAGTAGTGTATGTTGTGGCTTGGAGGGCATGCTTTTTATTTTAGAATTATTGAAATACAATAGCATGCTGGTAATTAAGTTTTAGTTATTGATTCAAATTAGGCTTTAAAAATTCACTCCTCGCTCTGTTCTTTACAGAGCCAAACTGAAGCTTGTACAACGATGTGGCGCCCCATAGTGTTCTCTCTTAATATTGGTCATGTTCAAATGAAATATTTCCAAGTATGCAGAGCCTGTAGTTTGGGTGAAAACATATGAAGTAAATTAATGCATGGAACGACTCTAAAAGTCTCAAAGTTTACAGATACCATTGGAAACAGACAGCGGGAAGTATGGCCGCATACTAACCTATTATTTATATAAATGTATAAGATATGGAATATAGCGTAATATCATTCTGGACTTTATCTTCCTTTAAAAAAAATCCTCACAAGCACAGTGGGTTTTTTTTCCACTACTTTTACTTAGTTCTGTACATTTTACTCTGCTATATGATTGGCAATAGTTTCCGTTGCCTTCTATACACTCAGGTTATGTTAAAATAATGCATTACTACACACACATCTACACAAACAGTTATACCTCAGCTACATACCTCAGCTAAATCATTGCCTCAGAAATCACCTGCAACAGTAAAGGATTGAATACCCAAATAAGCCTTTTTAATGGTAACATTCAGGATGTCATACTGATGAGTGTGTGTCCTTCTCTCGTCTTAATAACCTTATTTTCAGTAATCTGTAGTATTTCAGTGCAATCCTGCAGAGCATTACATTTCTGTGTGATTTCTTTTGGGGAGGGGGGGTTGGTTGATTTTTTTTTTTTTTTGTCCTTCTTCAAACTTCAGGTATTCTACTGTGAGATGTGATACAAAACTTTCTGCTTTCTTTTGTCATAAAAATACTGCAGAGGCATGCATACATACAATATACACATACACCTATGGCAGATAATAAAAGAATATATATTTTTTGTCATTCTATAGTGAGGATGATAACTGTAACTTGTTAACAGTTGTAAACAATCCAGATTGGCTAATCTGGTTACAACCATGCCTCAGTCCATTCTCATTCTGTTTTTCAAGTTGCCATGGCAAAAATTCAATGAAAAAATACATTGATTGGCTGTATTCATTTATTGAATGTAAAACGTTAGGATAGGCTTTTTTTTTTTTTTTTTTTTTTTTGTTACCGTCATGGCTTCTGTCAATAGATTGTACATTTGCACGAGTGCACACATACTGGGAGGTGTGGGGTTTTTTGTTGTTTTTTTTAATTGATTAGATGATGGTGTGAAGTTGACTACTGTACCAAAAATGTGTTTATATTTGGAGAAAAACAAAACTACAACCACCAGCAATTTTCTTTTCTTGAAACTGAGCGGGTTGACAGTAGAGAGAGGTTCCTTAGCTGTTAGCTGCTTCACTAAAATTCACGCTGATGCCATTTCATTAAAAATAACAAATATTTAATTACGGTGCTGTTACCATGCAGAAAGGGCTGCATTTAAAAACCTCTACAGAATGCCTTTTTCATGTTGCTATTTTCATTGAATTTTTGCCTGGTTTTTGACCCAGCCTTGTCCATTAGTTTGATCAGGACACCTCATTGTGCATTATTGATTACAGCTCAGGATGCTAAACATTTTGGGCTCATGACCCATTATTTCTGTCAGGTTTCCATACAGGTCTAGCAAATTTTGGTAACGAGTCTTTGTTTGTGTTTTGTTTTTAAAGATTTACAGAGTTTTAATCATATTTGCTGTCATATTACATAAACTTACACTACACAGATGTAGTTCAGGGACTTGCACACTTGTATTTATACCACTGTAACAACTTTACTGTAACTATAATTATAATATAGTATAATATATAGTAACCCTCTGTTGTTTATTCTCCACCTTTAGCTATTATTTAATAAATGTTTTTATGGTGTAAGGATATTAACCCCAGATTTAAAAAAACAAACATATAATACATTTGAATCGCCTGCCATGGTTTACAAAATAATACCCAGTAGTTACTTCAATTACAGATGTACATATACGAGTAAAATCTAATCACTGATTTGATTTCAGTAATAAAATTATTTTTGCACTGACAATCCTCCGGCATTGCCAAAATATAAAACTTTATTGTCTAATGCATTTCAGTTGATATACTAAAGTCATACAAGCGCTTTTGGGTTTATTGATAATTTATTGATTGCTTCTTACATTCTGTTGTAAAAAAATCCAGTGGTTGACTACCTCATCTGGAAAGCCAATATCACCACTATCACTGTTCTCAAAGCTGTTTTATGTAGCAATCTCATGCACACAACACAATACTGTAAATTTCTTTGTGTAAAGGCAAATGATTTAAAGCAGAGTTGTAATCATATTGATGTAAGTATAAAAGTTAAACTATATGTAAATATTTCTGTCTATACTTTTTTTTCCCCCTATGTGTGGGTATGAAGCATTTTAGGGAACTTATTCTGGTCGTGACATGATACATTTCCCCTGCATTGAAGGAACTATGTTGCTAAAATGGGGTTAGAACCTACTTCGTCTTACATACTTTCCAAATTTTATTATATTGTCGATTTAGTATTTATTAAGCTTTTTTTTTTTTATTAAAAGGTAACGTTAACACTTAAATTGAGAATGTAAACAGCTTTAATTAAACTCAACGCTACTTAAAATAATAATAGGCCTGTGTGTATATATCTTAAAAGGTTTATCTAACTGTTATAAGAGATAGCTGTGGAACAAGACTGTACTACTTTATTATGGGCAAGGTTTTGCATGTGAGGACTGAAGTCGCTCTACAAGCTTAAATGTTGAGACTCTTCAGCTGATTGCAGAGTATCCTCATCCATACAAATTTGTACAGATCTTTTTGATGTCACATTAATAGCATATAAATGAATGGCACTGGGTGTATTTTTGCATGATTGGACTAAATCATATTTGTCATTTGGGGATTTTGTTCTGTATGGTGCAGTTTATCTTTTGGGGTTGTTTTATTGAACACAAACAATGGGGTGTTAGTGTGTTTAATGCCAAGTAATCAGTGTAAGAAGTAGTTTCACTTCGAACCTAAAATATTTCTAAACCAGTTAAAAATCTGCTCAGTGGTTAAGGATGCTATAAATGCCCTTGTGTAGCAGATCGTAATTTTGAGATTATTTATCCTGCTATTGTTTAAACATTGTGAATGAGTTTACTCATCCAGATTTTTCTGCTTGTGAAATATTGTGAGCTGGTATGTAATTTGGTTTGCTTGTGCTTGTTAGATTGGCTAGTTTACTTCACTTGAAGAAAGAGTACTTGGTGTTGTAGCAATGATCAAAGAAACAGAGTGGAAAAACCCTCAGGGATTAAACTCTTACCAGTAGTTATTCAGGTACTCCACTTTACTGCTTAGACTTTGCAGAAGGGGATGTGAAGTTGACGAGCTAAGCAAAAAATCATCAGGTTCTAGTTACAGCAAATGTTATTTTTTTAATCTCTAAAACTTATTTTTAAAGCTCTAAAATTTACTTTTGAGATATTTGACATGCTGTAAAAATCGCTTCATGGTTAGAGCCAAAAATCCTGCAGTACACCTTTCCATCTTTGACTATTACACTACTACACAATGAATGTCAGGGATTCAAGAATAAGCCAATAAAAGTCCTAATAGTCTTTTTGCTTGCTGAACATTCATTATAGCCTTCAAACCCTCATTTTAGACTGTATACAATAACCTTTTGTGATATAAAGCTGAAATTCATTAAAAAAAACAAAGTCACCATTATGTTGTCTTGCTCATGCATGTAGTGCAGTTTACTGCTAGTATATAATAACCTGTTTGATCCATGAAATTTCACTTTGTTCCTTTTTATGTAGCTTCTAACACAGAGGACAGGCATAGCAAACCTGATTTGTTATGCAGCCTTAGCTTGCTGTGGCAATAGTTGTTCCAACTTGAACAAAAGACGTGAAAAATTCAGGTTTGTGACGTCAAAGTGAAAAGATGTTGTCCAATGTTACTTGGCAATGCAGTATTAGCTAAAGTTGTGTGTAAATATGATTTATAGTTTATTTTCAGACAAAATATAATTTAGCACAACTTCACATTTATTTCTGACATGTTCATTTTTTACCTGGCAGAATCTGCTGCAAAACTTTTGTTCTTTTTTTTTCAGCATAACTTTGTAGCATATCACCTCATGAATGCAGACGTGGTTTCATTTGTTCCTATGTTTTCTTGTTTAAAGACCCAAAGTGCAGCTTCAGAAAGACCTTTTTTTTGTTAAGCAAAGAAAAAAAACGTTTCATAGTCGCAGATATATTTTTGGCATAATGTTATGATTTAAAGGCTCTTAATGTAGTAAGGTATCAGGATTTTGTAATAGATCTATTACATAAATGTAACTTTTTTTGATTTGCATTGGCATAAGTAAAATTTTGGTATTAGAGTAACACGTTTTTTTAATATCTTTAGTCATGTTTGATTTTTCTTTTATTGGTTTGTTTTATATTGTGAAAGGCGACTTGAGCATTTGTCATTTAAAAAGAACCAAAACAAAACTTGACATATAAACTTGACAAATCTGATATATTTGATTTTTGCCCCTAATGTAGTTGGTATTATAAGTAATATGTTTTCAACATGGTTTAACCAAATGGGCTACCATTACTTAATGTCTTGTGCATGTATGATTATTTTTTTCTTAATGTAAAATGTAAAAAAACAAAAAAATGTAATGGCTGTAATACTGTAATTGGTCAAGTTCACTGGACAAATTATTTGCTTCTAAAAAGTATCACTTATTCTTCTAATAAATATATATCAATAAAAAAATGATAAACTTTCGTATTATTTCACACAAACATAAATTCTCGCCTCTTCAAATCTGTTTTCAGTTTTTTTTTTTAACTACTAGAGATGAAAACTCACTTATCTGCCGACCGCGTATCAGTCGAAAGAATGAACCAGTGTTGTTTCAGATTGATGGAGAATTTAATGTTTTCTTCTTCTTTTCCTCCCAGTGAGTCTCCGGACCGCCGTCTCGCAAAGGCTAAAGACCTGCAGTCCACCTCCACTCTGGAACAGTTCATGGCCAAGCTCTGCCCCCACCATCAGAGACAGATAGTAGATGCCATAGGTTTTCTACAGACGGAGATCAAAGCACTTGCATCCTCCAGTACACATAAAGCCTCTAACTGTACCTCTGCTGTCAAGGGAACTTCTTGTTCCACTGCAAAATCCAGTGCAGTGACTCCTGAGAAGTCACACCCTGAGATAAGGTTTCCCAGTGAAGTCACTTCCAAGCCAGAAGCCCCAGGCAGTTGTGCAATGAAAAATGTTCCAGAAAATGCTGTGCCGCTGAAGTCGTCTATAACCCCTAGCACTGTTTCGGATCTTCGCAGCCCTGGGTCAGGGAGTAACCAGGCTTCGGTGACCCCCATTGCTCATCCAGTAGATGCAGAGAACAACCGTCATGGTGATCATGCACCTCTTAAGATCAAAATTATGACCTCTAATGATGCTGCTGGTAAGAAGCTGTGTGTGCTCAGTCCCACTGTTTCTACTCACTCTGACACTTTGGAGGAGAGACAGAACTCTGATTCATCCAACAGAACAGAGACTCAGACTGCCAGACTGAGCACTTCTGTGAAAAGACATAATCAGGGTCTTGAAGCTAGGCAGAGGGTAACTATTGGACATCCCAAAGATACACCAGCAAAACTGTTTCCCGTCAACAGTTCTTCAGACTCTGTGCGGACGGCCAGGAAGACCATCAGGTCGTCCTCTGATCATTGGACCAAGGACTCTCCATCTAAAGGAATAGTTGACCCTGATCTTGGCCACTGTGACATTGTTTTTATTGACAAATCAATTACAGAGTGTGTTAAGGAGCCGCGGCACAGCATGGTACCACGCCGAAATGCCAGAAAAAGCACCAGAGGACATATGTGGGTGGGGCCAGATGAAATCTGGGAGTTAAAAACTGTTCGTACTTTGGCTGGAAGGGGTAACTGTCCTAACCCAATGCCAAAGCTGACACCATTGGTCACTCCAAAGCAAATACTTTCAAAGCCTGAAGGTGTGCCACCTGTGGATATGCCTTTTGTTGGATCATGCACGGAGACAATAAATCAACAAATGCCTACAGAGGAGACCGATGATAGTGTGATACCAGGCACAGAGGATATCATAGAGGTAGCAGCCAGTAGAGTAGATATTATAGTTGAAACTAGTCAGACAGATCAGTGTCAGAGCAAGGGGCAGTCTACTCCTTCATCTCCATTAAGGACCCCAACAGAGAGCCAAGAAACCGTTAAGGACACAGAAGTAGAACAGGATGCAGTTGCAGATGTAGGGATGACTACAGGAAGTGACGAAAGTGTTGATCACGCTACAAATGAAGCAATAAAAGAAACTGAACCAGAGCCTCAAGAGGAAATGCATGAAAGTACAGAGGAGACAGTGGCAGAAACAGCCCTCGAGCCATTAGAGAAAAATACCATAGAAGAACCAGAGTCCCAGATTTCATCAGATAAACTGCACAGTAGTGAACCCGTTCCCCAGCAGAATAGCATCACATTACCCGTGAATAAAGTTGACGAAGGTAAAAAGGAAATAATGCCAGATGAGCAACCTCAGGAACTTCAGCTAGAGACACGAATACACAATGAGAACTGTGAAGGGACAGATAGCGCTAATACCACAGGTTCAGTAGAGGAGATGATGACGAAAGAGACAGAAATCGAAACACCTGAAGCAGTTGAAAGTGTTATGCCTTTAGAGAGAGAAAATGGTAATGATAGTGACTATGATGTGTCCTCAAAGTCACTTGACGCACTCTTGAAGGAGTTGCCACCTTGGCGTAGGAAAAAAGGTAGCAAACCTTCAGCAACAAAGCCGCTGAAGCAGACAGAAGTGGTGATAGTGGGTCACGTTAATGGAAGACCCGTATCTGCCTCTGACAGAAAATTGCGTCGTAGACCAGGTAACGCCACGTCACCTTGTAAAGCTGCTGCAAAATCGAGTCAGAATGCATCCAACAATAGTTTTGAGGTAACTATTGTCTCTACCGCTAATGAAAAGAATATGAAGAAGCCGTTACCTGAAACATGCATACCTAAAGACTCAATTGAGACTGCTCCTGTCATTGAGCAGGTGACGGAACCCCCTTCTGACACACAGTCAAGCCCAAATTCAAAGCCTAAACAAATCCAGAAACAAAAGACAGTCCTAAAAGATGATCAGCCTACCGATGATCCTCAAAACACTGAGCCCAAACGTCAGCTTAGATCTGCAAACCAGAAGCCACCTGAAACTCCAGTATCGAATTCCATTTCAAATCCTGTCACTCCCATTTCATCTCCAGAAGCACCCCCTGAGCAGCTTCTTTCCCTCCCTCTTCCTTGTCCACTTGCTGTTCCTGCATCTCCTCTAAACGAGTCATGTGATCCTCCAACCTCTGAACTGTCTCAACCAAACACAGTAACCGAAACTGTGGAATTAAACACTGAAAATACTGAACCAGTAGAGACTCCATCTGAAGAAATGGAGACGAATGTTGAAGAGCAAAGACTGCAGGCCAGGCAGAAACTAAGATCTGCCAAGGTTGTAGCAGATGACAGTAAGAAAGTGCAACTTAGCGGTGAGGTATCAAGTCCTGTAAAGGCAGAATTGCAAACACAGATTATGCCATTAAGAAGTAAACGGGTTCTTCAAAAGAACACAGCAAGCAATGTTGATGTGCAGCCAAATGTAGCAGCTTTAGAAGACGGGTCTGTAGAAGATAATGATTCATCTGTAACAGAAAGAAGAATGCCATTAAGGAGTGATGAGACCAGTAAGGCTGAAATAGCCTTGCAGTCTGTTACTCAGTTGCCACAAGTGGACAACAAAAAATTAGCATTAAGATCACAAAGACTTATCCCTGCCCCCTCTACTAGTGCTTATACTGTAGCCACAAGACAAAATGATGTAGCTTCTCCTGTCAGAATAATGCCAGAAAGAATAACTAAAGCTCAGGTGAGGTCCCCCTCTGGGTCTGTTGCATCCGTGTCCCACAGTTCACACGGCCCTATCATTACTCCTAGGCACGAGCCCCCGAAACAAACGACTAACAAATTCTTTGAGACTTTGACCACAGAAGAAAGCCAACAGCTAATAACAAATCTGAATATTAAATATGATAAAATGCAAAAAGGTTGGGTGCAAATGGATAAGGAGGGTCAGCCAGCAGCAAAATACAAAAACAAAGCAGACCGGCAGGCAGCTATATGGAAAAGTAAGCGCAGGGCACGAAAACCAAAATCTGCAGAGCATCAGAAATACTCGCCAGTCCAAATGCTTTTTATGAAAGGTTTTAATCTCTCCAACATTTGTCGCTGGTTCCTTGAATCAACGGAAACAAAATCTCTTGTCATCGTCAAGAAGGTGACCACACGTCTTCCATCAGAAAGTCAGCTGTGCTTCCACAACTCATCAAGTGCAGCAGGGACGTCTCAGGGTGTATTTCCAAGTGTACAGGCAGAGCGCTTAAAGAAGCATTTGAAAAAGTTCGCCATTGCCTCCCCTGTAAAGAGCAACCCCAGGAGTCAGAAGCTGATTGCTAGAGCACTGGAACAAGAAGCAAATGCAGTCAAAGGGAAAGAGAGAGGAGATCTCTCCAGTAGTTCTCAGAATTTGACAAAGTACTCCTCTGCCAAAGCTTCTGCTCAGATAAGTGAATCCCAGAAATCCTCTGGAAAATCAAAGAATCCAGCTAGCGCAAGGATCCTGAGGAAATATTCTAATATTAGAGAGAAGATGCAGGTTCAGCAAACTACTAGTAGACTGAAAAAGGCATCAAAAATATTAAAAACCCGCAAGATTAAAAGACTTGCCACCACAAAGTCGTCCTCCAAGTCAAATCTGAAGCAGTCTCTTAAGGCACGGAAATCAGCATTACCTGTCAGCAAACGAATGAAGGAGTCATCGGCAAAAATGGAGAGACGAAAAATATTGGCTAACAAAAAAACGAAGCAAACTGTAAAATATAAAGCAGTGAGGGCTCAGAGCAGTGGTAGAGCTTCAAGAGATACAAGTAAAAAAGAGTTGCCTAAGAGATGTTCTCAGAGACTTGGGTCTCCTAAAATAGCCGACCATAACCCCGTCGACACACCTAAAGGCAAAGCGGACAACAAAAGGCACACTGAAGCAAATTCTGCAAAAATCCAGTCGAGGGAGTCGTCACAGAGTACACCTACTGAGGTCAAAGATGCAGAGAATGCTGCTGAAACCCCACAGCAGAGCACGGACGTCAAGGTGCCAACCTCACCTGACCAGGTGCTAACAAGATCCCAGAGAAAAATGGAGGCAGCTCTCCCTGCGAGCGGGAGCCCCAGTCATGTTTCAAAGAGGGCCGCGAAGTCCTCGACAACACAGAATGCGTCTCCCAGATCAGTTAGGAAAACTGATGAACCTACACTGACAAGAAGCGGAGCTTTAAAGTCTCCGGTAAAAAGAAGTCCACGCAGTGCAACAAAACTGGCAACCAAGAGGGCTCTGGAGCTTGCAGACACCCCAGCGAAGCGCACAAGGACATCACTCTCAAAATAAGATTGATGCAGAGAGACAGAGAGAGAGAGATCATCTTTATTTAGAGGATTTGCCTCTTTATTATCTTTTATCTGGAATATACTCCGAAGGACCAAACCCAGTCTATTTTGTGTACTCACCAAACTCTTCAGAGAATACCTTTTTCAGTAGGTAAATGTGAGAAAGGAACACATTTTGGAATTTGTTTATGGTTCAGTGTGAAAATGCAAATGTGACGTATTGTTCAGATTTCGGTTTGCGTTTTTAGGACTGAAAAGCAGTCCTGCGTGATGTCTGGCAGTTGTAGTTGCCGTTTGGCTTTATGTTTCAGCGCTCTTGACACGGCTGGAGATGACAACGGCCTAACAAATGTTTTCAGAGTTAGGAGAACAAGCGTCGAGCTTGAATTTGTTCACAGTCCTTTTGTTCCCTTTTTTTTCCTTTGCTGTTTTTGTATATAATTATCGTTTTAGATGATAGCATGCACTGCGTTTAAGCTTCCTATGTAAGTTGGCAGTTTGTATCTCCAGCCTGTGTTCAAATCACAACAGTGTGAATATGTGACTGCTGTGACCAGGTGCCTTATTTATGAAGTGTAATGTAATAGAATGTGTTGCTAAATGTGAAATCTCCTGTCCTCTGCTTGTAACAGCTTTCAGTTCCCAGAGAGGCAGCCAGCATTAATTTGCTACACACAGTGTGTGCAAACTGTTTCCGTTCCGCACAGTATGTGCCTCACACTTCATCTGCAAATTCTCACGTTGATTAAGGCGTTCAGATTTTCATACTCCTCTCCCACCTGAGATTTATTTTGTGCCCATTGTCCCACAGCATTAACATAAAATTATTCTTATTATAGTTGTATTAGATGTTGAGATCTGAATTGTTAAGAGACATGCGTGTTATATATGTGTCATGACAAAAGTTTGTAACTTTTTTTTTTTTTTTTTAATGTTGTTTGAGGTAGGTTTCGTCACTATGTACCTCCACGGTCACTTTTGACAATTGCACCCAGTGTTACCTGCACATTCTGGTGACTTTTGAGTATTTTACCTGCTTCTGCATGTGGTTATTCTTGTTAATGTTTAGACCGTTTCATAATGCAGCCATGAAACCTCCCATTAATATTTATGCCCCTACTAAAAGCTGTACTGTAAAACTATGGGAGATGATTTGGGAATTCTAGCTTATTCATCAAAATTCCTCCAAACAAAGGCCTGAACAGTTTGTGTATTTAATTGGTAAGTATGTATGAAAATAATTGCCTCTCGGCCGTTACTGTTGCATTATTCGTGTTTCACAAGCTGGATCTAAAATATTTGGGGTTGCTTGAGTCCCTTTCTGAGTTGTGCATTCAAGTGGTTGGCAGTTTTACTTTTTATGTTCTCTTTTTTTCCATTTCTTTGTTTTATTTTCACTGACAGTTAGATGTTCTCATAATGTGAAGTTCTTTTACTTCCATCATAGTAACTTACATTAGTGTATTGTCAAAGGAAAAAATACCATTTTAGCACAGTTTTATTATTATAATAATTATTATGATCATTTTCTTTAAGAGGATAAATCATCTGTAAATGCAAAACAGCTCTACCATGTTTTTATTGTTATTTAAGAACTCCATTTAGGCTAATGAATTTAGCAAATGTAAAACAGCCCACCAAATACCAGACTTGAACATGTTTATTCTTTACAGTTGCTATTTAAAGATTTTCATTTTGTATATTAGAAAGAAATACCTGCTTTATTTGTGGTAATCCCAAGAATGATACATCTTTATGTTAAGAACTTTGTATTTTTGCTGGAGTTGATATAAAGATGTTTGAATTTTATGCATGTTGTTTTTTGTTGTACCAGTGTTGCTTTATTACAGCCTCAACGGAGGTTAATATCCTACTCACACAAGTACATGAAAGTGAAATGAATTTTGGGACCGGGGGGCACTGAACTGTGTATTATCAGTATTTAAAAAATATTCACGCATCATATTGTGAGGTCCTTACAGTCAGCATCCTGAATAGTCACGTGAACTTGGCAGTATGGTTATGGTTAGTGTAGTTTACTAAAATAACTGTATTTAGTTTAGTTAAGTAAAATAAAAACTTAAAAACCACTGAAACAAAAATAGCAATTATTCAAAAGCTAGTGAGAAAATCTGAAATACAGTTGTGGCACTTTAGGACCTCTGATGCTTCCCCCTGATGGTAAATTTTTCAACTTTGTAGTTAACACGGCATTGATGGCATTTTACATAAAGGGGACCTGCCTGGCTAAAGAGCAATAGCCCCAATGCCCACAGGAAGCTCCCACTGTGCTGTTGGACCGATTGGTAAACAGTTGGCCTCCATAACCTTTGTCAGTGTAGAAAACTGAAGGAACAACTTTTCACTATAACCAATGTGACATGAAGTAGTTAATTTATTTACCCTTTTTGGTGATATGCAGTTAGGTCCCTTTTCCAAATGAATGACACACCACCTTACTAAGTCAGTAACTGGTTACTACCAAATCTTTAAAAAAGAAAGTTCTGCCAAGTAGAGTCTACACCTACAAACAAGGCATAAAATCAATCGGCAACTTCCTGTTGCTCTTTTCAGCATTGGCCATAGCTTACTGCAGTCTCTGATAAACCCCAAAAAACAGATGAGTTATAAATAAATCAAATATGTTTCCAAGTCATTGGGAATTATATCATCAGGTCCAGAAGTATGTTTCTAAAAAAAAAACCATTTTGCCCCGGTGCACCACCACACTGGATTTCACACAAAATAGATGTGATTGAATCTACAGGCTTGCAGCTCAAATGGTTTAACAAAAGTATAGTATTAACTGTTTAGGAATTAGACATTTTTATATACATTCTCACAGGCTCGAAATTATTTGGACAAACTAATGTAATTTTCAATGTAAGTTTGCGGAAAGTCTTTGCAGTCAGTGACTTCCTGAACCCATGGACGTCACCAAATGTTTCCATCATTGAGACAGTCTGTCAGGCCTTTATTGTAGCCACATCAGCAGCTGCTTGTTTATAGGGACCTCTCTGCTTTCAGTTTTGTCTTGAGTAACTGAAAGCATGTTGTGTTTGGTTGAGTTAAGGAGAGAACAATACTTTTGCTGCCATTGGGAAACAATCTCTCCCTTCTTGCATCAACATCCCTTTGGAAGTCATATTGAGAATTCCAGTGAAGTGCTGCCAAATGCAATTTCAAAACTTGGAACTGAAAATTGTGGTGTTGTACGGAGGCAAAAGTATATAAAAAATGTGTCACTGTGTTTCAAATACAAACTTTTAAGTAAAAGAAGGAAATGACGGAGACATTTTTTAAAAGCACACACATTTAAGTTTAATTAATGAAAAGAGTGGAGTTTTGGTAAACATTTTGTCGGTGGCACTACATACATTCAGCATTATTGAGTTTTCAGTTCAATCCCACCATCAGTCCTGTAACATAAACGCAAACAGACAGAACCCAGCCAGGGATATTTCTTAGTTTTTGCACCATTTCAATACAACAGAGACATTGTGTTGTTCACAATAACATTTATGTATATAGTTCATAGGATGGAAGAAAACTGTGTTTCTGGTCATGTGACCAGTAACTGAATTACATCTCAATATAGCACAAGCACCACTAAGATGTCTACCAGGAAGTTGAATGCACCAGTCCAGTACAGATTAGTGCAGAGGAAGGAAAGGAGACATGGAAAGAAAGTCACATTTGACTAAATGCGCACCTTTACGAGGCGCACAGCCTAAGTATTACAGTGACTGTTCATCAGTATCCTTTATGGGATCTTTAATGTTTTTGTACACCACTTGGATCACATCGACAGCATGTAAAACAAAGTTAACATGGGTAGCAATATGAATAGGAGCTCCGTGATGCGACACTGTATGAGCTGAGATCTGCAGCCTTTCACACTATAAAGAGACTTTTTAACAGTTAGATCAGCAAAACGGATCAAACACAATCCCGATCTGCAGAGAGAACAACGCCTCAACGCCATCCTGATGGACTGTCACGTATTCGACAGGATGTGGTTTCTATATCTTACATTGGAAACTAAATAACAGCTAAAAGTTACCACTTCATGAATAAGCATAGGTCATATTTATCTATACACATTTATACATTCAGGTATGACGTTCACTGTAATTGGCACCATTGCTTTCTTTTTTTTGTTTTTTTGTTGTTTTTTTTGTATGGATTACCACTTAAAACTGACAGATACTGAAAATGTCCAGACCGTTCTCCTTTGCTTATCTGTCAGTAGTAGGCATGTAATGCTTCCCACACAGTTGCCTTTTCAAAGCAATCTTGGATGACACACCTTGATAACATGATCATTGTCCACAGAGGCAACTTCATCCTGTTCCTTCTGGCTTGACAGCAGCTTATGATCAGTTGAGCTTGACTAATTTAAAACTTAGAAAAACAAAAAACAAAACCCACCAGCTCAGAAATTCAAATGACAGAAATGCAACCCAAGCACTTCAATCCAAATGAACACGGAAACAATCAGAAGTCTTTTAAGTGTGGTGTGTTAATTTCAAGGGAAATTTGAGGTGGGGGGCATCTCTTAATCTCAGCTCTGAACTCTCCGGCCCCTGCAAGCAAACGAGGAATGTCTGAGTCAGAGAGGAAGGTCAAACACTGCTATGAAGTGATGTTACAAATACAGTTTTTTATGTAATTTCTTTTTTCAGTTACCTTTTTTAATCTTTTTGACATTTTTGATCTTCACTTTCTACAGGAAAACGCCATTAGATAAAATAAATAAAAACAAGCACAGACTCTCAATGAATTAATGTAATATTCACATGGAAGACAACATATACAATATTAAACATATTTCTAGACCAATACTGCCTTCTATACAAAAAGGCCAACCAGCTGCTGCATTTTTTTGGCCAATTAAATGTAATTAATCACCTTTTGGAGCATGTGAGATACAACAAATTAAAAAAATCAAAAAACACCTAGGGAACCAAATGAACGCCTTTCCACCAGTTCCAAAGCTTCAGGAAACAGACTTACTCTTTAACATAGAAAAATACTATACCAAAATGAAATACAAATATATATATATTAGAATCTGTTAGGCATTTCTATATAAAGGGTTGTAGGGGAGGGATGGGGGCAGCTAAAGGAGTTAGGTTACATCATGACACAAAAATATAACAAAAACAAATTATGAGAAATTAAACAAAACAAAATAAAAAATAAAATAACAGAACATGATTCTGCAACCTTTTTGTTTTGTACATTTATAAGGATATTAAGAAGCTCTACATATTTGTTAGCAAACTTCTCCAAACATGCAACAGTTTGCACAAGTTTAATACTGCAGGCATCAAAAGGAGCAGGACTGATTGGCCTCCTACTCACTGGGGTGGGGTGGGGGTGGGATTATGCAAATCATCCTAACCCTGAGGCAATTCATGCTGGGGGCTGATAAGCACTGGGCACTGTCAGCACCAGATGGGTTCTCTGATTGGAATAGTTGCACCGCACAAGCCTTCCCGTGTGGCGTTGAGACTGTGCGGAAAATGTGTGTATGCCATGCATGTGTGATCATGTACTTCAGAGACGTGCCTTGACTGCTGTTTTCAGTGCTGCTAGTCAGCGCAGTCTCTTGTTTATTTATTTTTTTTAATGGAGTTTCTGTTACGGTACCTCACAGAAATCAGCTGTGACACTAGACCACCCTAGCCTCGAAGCCACGGCGTCTGCGCCGCTCGTAATCGTACGTTTTCTTCCTTGCTGTTCACTTCTACGTGTGCGTGTGTGGATGGATGACTGTATCCTGGCGGAGAAACTGCTACACCAAACCAACAACAACTTCAACTCAACCCAAACCATATCCAGCCCAGTCCAGGCAACCCAGCCAAGCTCAACTCAAAACAGCTTTGGAAGGTCAAAATTGTCCAGCTCTCCTCTTAGCCTTCTGCTTTTCCCAGGCCGGACCCCACTGTTCTCTCTGCCTCCACAAAGTAAAGATGGTAGATGGTGGCTAGGCTGTCAGAGGCCTCAGAGATGGATGGGGAATTCACACTGGGTGACTCGGGTTGGAACAATGTTGCGGATACAATGGTTTGCTGCTGTTGTCGCATCTACGTTGTTGCCCGTGATGTTGGTTTCTCTGTTTTACTGTAGGTCAAACACCCTTAGAAGGGGAGGAAATATTCTATTTTACAAACACTGTTGTCCATAATATATAGATAGAGGTTTTATATATATTCTTTAATATCTCTCTTTCTTTCTCTCCCTCACTTTCCTACTGTCTTCTCTTTCCTTTCCTTCCTTCCTTTCTTTCTTTCCATCTTCTGCTCTTCGGCAGCAGCGGGGAACGGGAGTGAACTGTGCTACATGCAGCCCACGCAGCCACACTTGATGGTCTTTTCCACCTCCTCGCTGAAGGTGGTCCCATCGCTGCATTCGAAGGTGTATTTCCGACGTTTCATCCTCTGGCTGGCGCAGCAGGCCCCTGTGTCGCAGGCTCCAGTGCACTCCACCCAAGAGACCATGCGTGTCGTCTGGCAGATAGCGTATCCCCGCTGGACCTGGTAGAAGTCTCGCACAGGTTCCCCTCTGCACTCAATTTCTAATTAAAAAACAAAGAAAAAAAAGGTTTTTAATATTACTTGTTTTAAAGTCTTGTTTTTCTTTATCACTGCAGACTAACATGCACAAAACCCACCTGCATCACAAAGTTCTCCGGTATAGCCACTTTCACAGTGACAGTATGCATCTCCTGTGTCTGAGATCTGGCAGCGACCATGTTTGCAGGACAGGTGACGGCAGGGGTTAAACAGCTCCCCTTGCTGGTTACACAGGGCTCCGCGGTAACCCTCCGCACACTCACAGCGGTATGACTGAGAATCCAGAGGGATGCATTTTCCATGGACACACCTATTTAAGAGGCAATAAACTCAATAAATATAAAGTTTAGAAAACTTGATCCACCCTAAGCTATTCCATTTGCTGACATACTTGCTGCCCTGGCAGGGGTTGCTAGCAGGCTGGTCACAGTGCGCCCCGCTCCAGCCTGGCTGGCAGTGGCAAACAGGTCCTTGGACCCCATCAGGTTGGCAGATGCCATGTACGCAGTAGATCTTCTTGCAGGGCTCGCAGCCCGGTACCACGCCGGGCTTCATCTGGGTCTTGGTGAAGTCCTGAAGCTCGTTGTTTATGTACAGGTTCTGGATACAGCCATGGAAACTGGAGCTATTCTGGATCTGCCAGAGACGGAAAGTGCCCGAGTGCACGTCCACCGGCATGCCTGGAGGAAGGAACGAGAGAAAGGATGGTTATATAAAAGGACGTGCATACTGAGTCACACGCACAGACAGCTAACACAGGGCTGGTATGAGTGTAATGGAGACTGATATTTTCAAGCACGTGTGTCCAAGCAGTGTGTAAACCACTTCTCAGATTAGTATATACAACTGTTTTTTGTTGTTTTTTTAAACTAATTTTGATTTTTTTACATTTGCACTACAAGACACATCATCCTTGAAATGGGGGACAACAAAAGGGAGAGAAGTATGGCAAAAAATGTCTCCTGTGGTTTGTATGAATGAAGAACAGCACTTCACAGCACATCACAGCAGGAAAAACAAACAGCACAAATTCTGAGCCACTCCTGATCCGATATCAACCCACAAATGGAGGCTGAAACGCAACAAATCTAAGGTGTAACTTTAAAGGTTAATTTTTTCAGTTTGAAAGTCTGATTCTATCAAGAGTGGCTAAATTACATGTAAATTACACAAATGAACACCATGTGCACCATGGGAAAAATGAAAAAAATGCATACAAAACTAATCTGAAGTCGAGACTGTGTGTGGTAGTTTGATTATGATTCTAACACTAGATGGCGTCGTTCACACACTATAAAAAAAGTGCTTGAAGGACCAAGTCTATAGAGGGATGCATTGTGTGTTTACTCTAAATTATGATCTATTATTTTTGAGCATTATGTTCCTTCAGTTGTGTGGTGGTTAACACATTTGCAAGGGAAAGGTTGCGGGTTGTACTCCAGCCTGATCGCATCTGGTGTAAAACTCTGTTAAATCAAAGATGCAGTGCTACCTGGCTCAGAAGAAGCTGAACGTAGCTTTACTTTTGAGAATTATGTTCTATGAGCTTTCTGTTCATGACTAAAAAAATGTGTGTGTGTTAGTATTCAGGAGGTTTATGTGTATTTTTTCTAGCAAACAGTCCTGACTAAAGGTGGGATGGAGTGGCTAGAGGATAGGGTTTGGGTTGAATGGTTGAGGGAAAGGAGTGGTTCGGGTGGTGACAAAGCGAGGGGGAGGGGTGGTGATTGACAGTAGTGTAGTAGTTAAGAGTGCCTGGAGAGGAGGGAGGTGTGTTCTGGAGAGGGCCCCTACCCCCCACGTATAGTGGAGCCTCCCCGTTGAGGGGCCGCACCGCCCCAAAGCTGTCCATTGTGGTAGGGAGACCCCCGTCAATGGACAGGTTCACCATCTGGTCAAAGGTCACCAGTTCCACTGTGTGGAACTGACCATCGTTGATAGTCTCAGTACTGGGAAAGGAAAACACAGATTGAAGATATACAGTACAGTCACTAAAGTGAACACAAAATGCTACGTGCTCATCAGGACTGAGCGAGCAGTGGCACCTTACCTGTATATGGCATGTCCTGGCTGACTGCCGGGGTCATAGCTAACCTTGACATGACCTTGATAGAGCTCCACCGCCATATGATCATTGTCTCCATTGTACAGCAGGATACCATTGTCCTCAGCTGTTGATACCTACAGAGAGATCATTTTTGCATTGGGTGTTTGAGTTATTCAGGCTTTAGCACAGAAAGGCAGTGCCAGCACACTGAAATGGTAGAAATGACTGCACATACCTGTAGTGTGATGTTAGCTTGAGGCCAGTTCTTAAGGTCAGAGAGCAAGAGGTAGGAGTCTCTGTCGATGAAGTTGACGCTGACCAGCTTCTCACAGCGTGGCCCTCCGAACTCAGGAGGACACTGGCAGAGGGCACGCCCACCTCGCTCCACACATGGGGCGTTGTTCTGGCAGTCGGCCCGCTCGCACAGTGACAGTAGAGATGGGGGAACCTCACATAACTGACCGCTATAGGAAGACAGACAGTGATTTTTAGGAGTGTGGTCTAATTAAAGCAGAAGAAACTAAGAAGCCAAAAGTAATGGCACACTTGTCCTCTCCTCACCTATATCCTTCAGGACAGATGCACGAATATCCACTTAGCTCGTCCACACACTGAGCTCCATTCTGACAGCGATGCTCCTCGCAGTCATTATAGTCTACACTGCAGTCATCACCAACATAACCAGGAGAACACACACACCTGCAATGCAAAAACACAAAACATAAATTGTCTATTTCCCAACATACAGCTTCAGAATTGATTGATCTGGTGTAAGTAAAACATACTTGGGTCCAGAGGATGTGATGAGGCAGGTAGACTCGTGTTGGCAGGGGCTCCGACCGGGGGCACACACATCTTCCATTTCTTCACACATTTCACCTACAAAGAGGCAAAAGTTTTAGAGAAGGTGGTTAACGCAGAGCAAAAAATCTTGCAAGATTACAAAAGATCTTGCAAGATTTTTTGTAATAATCACATTTTTTTATACCAACCTTCTTTTTAACTGATATTTTGTTACTGTGCAGCTGTTTCTGGATCTTAACTGTGTTGCATCTACTAACCTGTGTAATAGGGGGGACAAAAACAGGTGTAGTTGTTGACACCGTCAATGCAGGTTGCGCCGTTCTCGCAGTCATTGTCATCGCAGTCATCAATATTGGTTTCGCAAGTCGGGCCCTCGAAGCCCAGTGGACATGTACAACTGTAAAAGCATACAAACCCATCTCATCAAGTTCTGTCTTTGATTAAGGTTTCATTCCTTAGCTTCACTGATTTCCTCACCTGTACTGTCCCTCTTGATTTGCATCCATTCGGCAGGTTCCTCCATTGGCACATGGGCTGCTCACACAGGCGTTCAGAACCGCCTCGCAGTTCTTTCCCTGAAACAGAGGCCAGACTAAGGGATCTGCCAAAAATGATGCTACTCACGTCGGTAACCTTTTAACTGGTATTCACAGGTGGGTGGTAGCACTGTGTAGTTCTTACCTTGAATCCCGGAGGACAGCTGCACCTGTAGATCTCCACAAGGTCGCTGTGACAGATGCCTTGGTTCTGGCACGGACTCGACAGACAAGGGTTACACTTGGCCAACACTGCTGTGTCCACATCACCTAGAGGAAATGCCAAAAAGCTTATATTTCATTTTTTTACAAGTACAAGTGACCAATCTAAGATGAAATTCCTGCGCTGAACACAATAACTCACCTGAACATTCAAATTTCTTTGCAGGTGTAGTCAGCAGAAGTTTGCCCTCCATGCCCTGAGGACCAGCACAGCGGGCGATGCCGGGCTCTTTGTATCCAGTCTTGACCCAGTCCGACAGCCAACGCAGGTGACAGTCACAGTACAGGGGGTTGGCACCGATTGCCCTGAAAATTCAGAGATCAGTCATTAGTAATCAGTGATTTAGGCCCTTTCAGTACAAGTCTACCCACTGTAGTGCACTCTGTCACCAGCAGGTGTCTCTACATTCTCATATAAAGTAACACTCACTTAAAAATCAACTTGATGTCCTAGACAAAAAAATCAGAGCCTCCCTAAGAATAAAACAGCTCTAAAGTTTAACGCTCAATGCCACTTTGGGCCATGCATTATCAGGAGGAAGGCTGTTCAATTATAGGCAAAGGTGTGAACAGAAGGCACTCTTAACTGCTTCTGTCATGGTGGTCGTGAATCAATGGCGCTCTGTCCTCCCGCTGGATGCACAAACACTCCTGAATCGATGCTGTTCCATTACTGCGGAACACAGGCTCATCTTTCAGGCCGGGCCAATAGCTGACACCTGACATCTGCTTACATGAAAGCCACTTGACTGTGACTGTGGATCAATGGCTCCCCTCCATCCGTCACTTCGCCCCATTTTCATGAAGCCTCGACTCTTGCTCTGCTCTCCACGAAATGTCTTTGTTTAGTTCTCCCTATGCTTCTTTCTGCCAGAGCTCCAGTGTCAAAACTGGAGGACACCTACAGATTGACAGATCTATCTGTCGACATCTTCTTTTTTTGGCTGCTCCCTTTGGGGGTCGCCACATTCGATGCATCTCACCCTGTCCTCCTCCTCTGTCACACGACCCATGTGCATGTCCCGCTTCACTACATCCTACCTCCTCCGTGGTCTTTCCCTCCTGCCTGGTAGCTCCATATTCACGATAAGTCTATCTATCTAATAGGCAGATATGTCTACTGATCAGCAACTGTCACGAAATGATGTGGCAATTTATGCTGGATGGCAAAAGCCATGCACAGCCAGACACCCAACTCACACAAAATTTCAGACAAATAAATAAACACTGGAGTCCACAGACCATGAAAGATATGTGTGTACAAGTCAGTGAATGTGTGTGCTTCAAAGATGTCACACAGGGAGATGAGAGAGCAGAGGGGTCTGTGTGTTGCTTGAACCGCAGGACTGCGGCTGATTAAGGGAGGGCTCGTCTCATGCAGAGCCAACCAAAGAGGACAACAGACAGCCCACTGTGAGCCACACTCTGGCTGTGTGTGCAGACGGCTCCTGTACCTGACAGTGTGTGTGTGTGTGTGTGTGTGTGTGTGTGTACATTTTTGTGTGCAGCTACATGTATGTACACTTAACATGGTAAATGCAGATGGTAACGCTTCTGGAAAGGGCCATACAGTTGTGTGTTACTACTTACAAATGGGAAAGTGAGGACACGTCATTAAAGATGCCATCGGGAAGCTCTGAGATTTCATTGCCATGAAGCGACCTTAAGGGTGAAGGGGAAGGAGAGGACAAAAAGAGAAAATTCATGAAGACATCTGAGCACAGAAAGAAAATCATACTATTAGAACAAAGTTCAATAGAAGATTTACTGATTGGTCAACTGCCAGAAAATCAACTAGTTTTTGATTTGTTAAAACACACTACTATCAATTTTTTTAAAAAGACAAGTATTTGAACATTGTCCATGAAATGTCCCATTTCAGTATTTATAGCAGTGCTCCTGTGTCCAAATGGTAAAGCTATATTTTTTTGAAAGTAAACCAAAGAGTCAATATATTAATTGTCAGTGCTGGGTTGATTGCTTTCCAACAAACCAAAACCAGAAATATCAGGAACAATGGCGCAATGTTGTCTTGGCATTCTAAATGAGCGGGAGGTGGTTTGTGTTTCTGGTAGAGCCATGTGCAGCTGGCAAAGATACGAGGCTCTGTACGTCTGGAAAAGGCTGGTGTCAAGTTTCTATGCACGTCTGGCTGGCAGGGCCAACAGGGGTATAGAGTAGGGGGGGTTAAAGAGAGCTGTACCACATGCAGGACAGTGTAAGTGTGTGTGCAGACAACCAGGGACAATTATGTGCTTCATATTTGGGCACATGCATTAATATTAATCCCAGTGTGTTTTTGCATTATTTTGAATCTACTGTTATTTTCCTTGTTCTCGGACTGCTACCAAGGTTGACAAGCCTACACGGCTTAATGGCTAGATGATTGATGGTCGTTGTAATCCGCCAGGTCATTACCACCTCTAAACCTCAGCTGACCGCAAGCTAATGTTACCACAGCTCAGTCCACAATAACAGTACATGACACATCTGCTCTCTATGCCTGGATGAAGAGAACTGATGTATAAACAGACTTTGAAAGTAAACTGCCTTCTTTGTTGGACCTGTCAATCACGGCGAAACTGCGGAAGAGTCAGAGGAAAGGATGCGGAGAGGGAAGTTGGTCAGTGTAAGAATACTAAATACTAGAGGAAAAATATACAGTGTAACCTGCCTGAGACAACACGCTAATTGGCCTGTGTGCCGTGGAGAATGCTTATTAGTGTAGAGCGCGTAGGTGGGTTGTGGTAGTCGGAGGATACCGAGGGCGTAAAGCCAGCAGCAGTGTGCCAGTCAGGGAAAGATCTCATGGGAAAAAAGGAGCCATGGAGTCTCCAGGAAGAAACTTGATCTGCACTCCTGCTAACATTCTCTCTTTTTGACTTTTCTTTGCTACGGCTCTGTCAATTCATGTTGCTTATGCCAACTTATCTGCAGCCCGATTCCCAGAATGAAACTGATTGACAATGCGATGGTTTATGTCTACACAGAGTGTGGGAAGTCTGGTTCTGTGAGCCACATGTCTGTTTTGTTTTTGTTGAAAGCTTCACATTCATTGTTTTTTTTTTTTCCTTCTCTTTTCTTTCATATCACATTAATTTCTTACAGGTTGCTACTCAAACCCCTGCGGGCCACACCCTGGCGCTGTCTCAGCTCACTCACCTCACACCTAATACTCAGCAGGCCAATTAGAAGCGTATTAATCTGCAGCTTAAACCACAACCACCATACAAACACACACACACATGCGTGCACACTCACACAGCGCCGCTTGCAATCACACCACATCCATGCCAGCCTCAGACCCCTGGTTTGTTTGAAGAAGTGAGCGTTAATGATTCTTCTCCTCTTTTACTGCTGTGTAAAGCCAAAGGTGCAGCTTTATAAAGGCTCTGGCACCTCGGCGTGCGCGACTGCACATGAGCGCGACGCTTTTGGCATCTCATTGTGGTTTCCGTGAAGCTTCCAACTTTGAACTCTGAACTCTTTGTGGAGTCTGAACGTTTAAACTATTAAACTGAGCTCATTGTCGCTCGAGATTTGCTGCACCCCCCACTGTATTTCTAAGCAAAGAAAGAAATGCCACAGCTCCAATTGACATTTAATGGGAGGCTTATGATTGATCACACGGGCAGTAAAGACATCAAAGTTTTCTGCTTCACTTGGACTCCCGTCTGAGTAAGACAATAAGGTAGCCCAGACAGTCTGTGTGTATATAAGTGTGTTATTGTATATAGTTCTCAGCCTGTGTGGTGTGTGTGTACGTGTTGGTGGCACTGAGGGAGGGCCTCACATGGCGTCTAGCATACTTGCACAGGGGAATTTCAGAAGTAAAGGTGGCGTGAGTGAGTAAGAGCAGAAATAACGGACACACAGCTTCATTAGAGATCAAAGCTCTACGCCTGGTGTAGCGACGGCGGCATCAGCTAATGATGGCCGAGCTTCACTCTCATTCTACGCTAAAAGGGCTCTTACGCTTTGTGTCTCGTAATGATCGGGGGCTTTAGTCGAATCCCACCGTAAAAAGAGGCTTTGTTGAAGCTTTGTTGTCACTAATAAAAAGTGTGCCTGCTATGAGCACACATGGAAGGCTGATAACTGCACTCCCACACACATACTAACAGGCACCAAGCCAGTAGATGACAAACATTTAGACTATGCATATACGGGCATCAGTGCGCACACAGACACACACACACACACAAATAGACATCGACGTGCGCGCATAATCTCATAAGGAGTGCTGCTGGGCCTGGTCTCAGTTTCTCCCTTTGCAAAACTAAACTGTACATTCGAGTTAAAGCTTGAGGCTTCGAGCTGCTGTGTGCTTCCAAAGACTGGTTTCATTTCGTCATCTATCTGTCGAATGCATTTACGATCTACATCTCAGTTATTTAGCAGACCGATTCATCCGCAGGGAGCCCATGGTCACTGAGAGTGCACAATCAAAGACTTCATAACTTCATAAAAGCCCAGAGGCAAAGTCAAAACCATTACAGCTAGCGGGGCAAACATTCTCCGGCAATCAGAGTCAGGGTGATTTTGTACAGTGGGATGTGGGAGCATGTGTTTGGCCCTGATGGTGCAGCAGTGATGAGCTCAGGGCACTTGGAGGTGAACAAGCAGACTGGGCAGAAGTCTGAAGAGGAGGTGTGGTTAGAAGTGGGAGCTGGAATAACACTGCTATTTCCCCCCACAGCTGCCATCTAAACAGAGAAAATAGGTCGGAGTTTATGTGTGTGTCTGTGTGTGTCAGTGTGTGTGTGTCTGTGTGTGTATTCATAAGCTGTCATAACTGTTTAGACTGTGTTTCATTCCTCTGGAGTCAATCAAACATTCTCAGCATCTGCTTGCACCATCTCTGTAGTCAGTGCAGGCTGCAAAAATATCCTCCTTAATAACTCATTTAGCCTGAAAGTAAGTCCTGTCTTGTTTTAGAACACTTCTGTCAAAATGACTTCAAATGTTCTCAGTGAGCAGAATGAACACTGTCCTGAAACACCAAAGAAACATTTGATTTTTCATGAGGAAAAAAGTGAAACACTCTCATAGCACAGGCAGTATACATTTTGTATTTGAAAAAAAGCACATATATTACACAAACAGTACCTACATGCAGTTCATCTGAAATATGAAAATGAACTCACAGCAGTCGAAGTGAGTGCAGTCCGCTGAAAGCCATTTTGGGGATACAGCGCAGCGAGTTATAGCTCAGAATTCTGCAAAGTAAGATCGTCACAAGTGTAAAATTTAGGTAGAATTAAAAAAAAAACTTTTCTAGTTGCAGATAAATTAAAATGACAGTCAAGGCTGGTTAAGACTTACAGAGTGGTAAGCTGACTCATGTTAGCGAAGGATGAGTTGGTCAGAGAGTTTATCTTGTTGTTGCTCAGGTCTCTGAAACGTAAAAAACGAAAACATTCACTGTATTGATCAACACCAGGGGTGTCAAACATAAGGTCCGAAGGCCAGAATTGGCCCGGCAAAGACTCCAATCTGGCCCAATGGATGACTTAGGAACAAGTGAAAGAGGGCATGAATTTTGGACTTTAAGAGCTGATAAAGACCTCCCCCACACCTTTTATATTACACCAAAGTAATTAAGCAATAGATAATCAATTAAATGACAGTAAAGGTCTTTCTTTCTTTCTGTGAAAAAATACGTAATAAACTGGATATTTTTTGTAAATTAACAAGAACTTTCTGTTTTATAATTACAGAACAGTCTAGGCAATGAGCTACTGGATCTTTTGCTGTAACTTTATAAAGCTATTTCTTAGAATTGAGTCATTCTTAAGCAACATTTCTTTGTGTTGTAGAAAAACTGACATACTTGAAATTGCACTTCTTTTCATTGCATTAAGATATCTCAGGGATTAAATGTGCAGGTAAACACAAAGGCTTAACATTAAAGTGAGCTGTAAGTTTGACATCCTGGATCTAGACCTTGTGATTGAAGATGTACACAGACAAAAGACTTACACCAGCTGTAGGTATTTGAAGGCAGACAGTTCTTTTGGAACAACACTGAACTGGTTTCCATCTAGATACCTGGACAGAGACACAAATAGGTTAGTAATGAACCAGCAGGTGCTATCATTGAAAGCTAGAACTGTTCCAGCAGACTGCAAATATTTGCCAGCACTATTTCTTAATGTATTTTCAATCTAAGATTCAACTGAACCACTCATGGTTCTGGTAACCAGTTGGCTACTGTGCTGACTTAGCTTCTTGGGGTGAATTTTATGGAGGATCTACAGTAACCAGAATATTGGGATAGTGAAAAAATGAATAAAAGATAAATCATTATCAGTAGCTGATGATTACAGTACATTTGAGCAAATGCAATCCCTCTTTTACTCTTCATACACACTATTTAACTGCATGAAATCAAAGCCTGCTCAAACAGGATTGTTAAAAACAGTTAGAACTTCAATTCGTCTACAAATGAAAACCAGAAAGCTTCTGGTGCCAGATTCTGCATATTCATGTATGGATATCTGCTTACAAGGATAACTTTTTGTTTAGAAGTTTTAACACAATGTTGCTTGTTATGACTAGAGGTCAAGCATAGCAAGCATTCCATAGACATGCTGTTTAAGCAGTCCTATTTCACACAGATACTGGGCTATGAATCACTTCTACTGTGAAAGAGTGACTAAGAAAAGAAGACAAATGTGTTACTTTCAGTGAATTCGATTTTCTGATTTTCCAGTTTAACAACAATTCCTAAATGTGACCCGGCACTTTTAAAGTGACGTACAAACCCTTGTGTCTGTGTGGGCTATGCAAGTGAGTGATGTATACAAGGCACACAACCACCCTCCTGATTACCAACACAAAGTCCTACTAGTGGTGTGTCACTTTGATAAATGGCTGATTTAGGGCCTGGTCCTTCTGAGCAGAGCTGCAGGCTCCTGCTATTGTTCTTGACTGTACACAGGATGGGAAGCACAGGGTGCGTGGGTGCGGGGAGGTGGGTAGTTAGGAGGCCTTTGGGTTCAGTGGTAATGATAGGTAATGACGGTGCTGAGGACACTTGGGATAATGATGGAGTAGCAAACTCTCCAGATGACAAGATGAAAGCCCAGAACAGAGGGGTACACCTGGTCACACCTGCTGGGACAATGACAGGCCTTAAGGCTCGCACAGCGTGTGTGTGTGTGTGTGTGTGTGCCTGAGTTAGTCTGAACCACTTTAAGCATTATTGGAAAGTTCCAGACCTATTCCATTTCCTCCCCTTTCCATTGAAAACTGCTCATTAAAATGTCCTGTTGCTCCCCTATGCTCCTGTGGACAGGCTTTTGGCCCTCACACAAATATTCACGCACACACACAAACACACACACACACACTAATCCTTGGCTCTGAGTGTGAGAGTGACATCAGTGCTAGCCCTGAAGGCTGTGAGGAACATAGAAGAAGAATGTCTGAGAGAATAACTACAGGGTTTATTGACTCCTTTCCTATTCCCTAAGTGACGAGATGTGTTTTCTTTGCCCCTGCTGTTAACACTTATCTTTTTTAGAGGCCCATAAAGTCCACTTTACGTTTTTTTTTAATGATCTTCCTTGCTTTTAAGGAAAGATGAGGCGAAAATAATCCCTGAAAGTCAAGCTGATAAATATAAATGCAATTGGAATAATTAATTCCAAAGAACTCACAGTTCAGTCACATTCCTGGGGATGCCTTTGGGCAGCGTGTGAAGGTGCTTGTTACTGCAGCGCACCACAGTCTCCAAGCATGTACATTCACTGGGACACTGGGGCCGAGGCACACAGCTCGTCTCCTCTTGGCCTGGGATAAAAGAAGAGAGATACGAGAGAGGAAGACAAAGAAAAAATGACCATGAGGGCAGACACAAATGGAAACAAGCCAAAAAAGAGCTGTTTTTTCTGAACAAAAAAAGCCCAAACTGTAGATAGAGTAAAAATACAAAGCAAACCGAAAGGCAGCACAACATCACGATAAATTAAACCTGACAAGGCAGTGAGAAAATAAAGAAAGAAGAAGTAAAAGATGTGAAAAGTACGAAAAATAAAGGACAGAAAGAGAAAGGAGACTCACTAATGTAGTATTGACCAGCAAAGGCAAAGAATGGAAGCTGCCTAAAGCCTGAAGACAGGTCTAACAATCATTCAGGTGCAAACAGGGGGACTGATCAATAAGGCAAACAGCTCAATAGCTCCACTCAGCATATCATTGATCAGCAGCTTAGGAACTGCTGAGTATCAATCTATTCAGTAAACAAAAGACTCACACAGCAGTGGCCATTATTTGAGATGATCTCAGACACTTTAAACAGCTCGTCTTTATAACATATTGTGGGTTAAAATCTTCATCAGTCACACCCAGGTTAGTTTCAAACACAGAGAAGGATTAACATATCATACTTAAGATGCTTTTCTCTTTTCAAGGAGGGAAAAAACTCCACTAACACGGGAGCTGTGGTATAACGTGAAGTAAAGCACTCAAAGCCGCCTACCTTCCTCACAGCGGAAGTCAGGCAGAGCTACATCCTGGAGCGGGATCTCCTTCAGGAAGGCAGGACGCTGGCAGCGAGGGTTACCTGTTACAATCTTCCTGCTCCTCAGCCAATCACCTAGCCAGGCCAGCCGACAGTCACAGTTGAAGGAGTTGGCCAATAAGTTACTGGGAGAGAGTGAGAATAAAACACACTGTGAGAGCAATAAAACCTAAAGTGAAAGGTAGGTGTGTGAGTGTGGCAGGATCTTACAGAGTGGATAGAGTCTGGAGGGTGTCGAAGGCTCCGGGTGTGATTGTGGTCAGCTGGTTGTCGTACAGAGACAACAGACGGACGTTGTGAAGCCCTGTGAAGCTGTCATTGTGGATACAGCTGATCTTGTTGTTCCTCAGCATCCTGAGGACAAAAGAAATACACATTAATTAAAAAAAAAACCATCAGAAACTTTTCCAAATATGCACAAGTATGGGGTTGTGACTCACAACATTCGCAGTCCCTCAAGGCCACGGAACATCCCACTTCGAACCGAGTCCATCTGATTGGCTGTGAGGTGAAGCTCATTGACAGAGGACGCGCCTTCAAATGCCCCATCCTCAATCTCTGTGATCTTGTTGTTGCTGAGGTTACTGTGCGTTTGTGGGGGGAAAAGAAAGCATGTCAGAGAATTAAAAGCAGCACTTACTCTTTAGAGAGTGACTGCTGAAAGGTAAGATGATTTCTACTTACATTTTCTTCAGCTGGGAAAGGTTCTTAAAAGCTCCAGTTGCTTCCAGAGTTGTAATCTCATTGTTGTTAAGGCGGCTAGTGGGAGTAAGATTGAAAGGTTTAATCATTCAAACGGAAAAATCCATTCAAATTCTCTTTAGATATTCACTGTGAGTTTTAAAATTTGATTCGTCTACAACTTCTGCGCACAACAGATTCTTCAAATACTTTTTTTTCTTGTTTGCTTACAGTTCGCTGGTGGATGCGGGTATGTGCTCGGGGATTTTGGTGAGCTTAAGGTTGGAGCAGTCCACTACATTCGACTCACAGCGGCACTTGGGAGGACAGACTGGATCACTGTTACATGCATTGTTCAGATGGCTGTCCTCTGTGCCTGAACAGGAGAAAAAATAGACATTGTTACGGCACAACATATGACATCAGTCACTCTTCCAAACCAGCACAAAGTGCCTTCAATCCCATGATGTTCGCAGTCACGGATGCGCCCCCTCAGCAGCTGTGTGTCAGCAGTTTGTCCTGTTGTGACCGAAGAGGAGACTTCCCTACTTTAGGGTACCTTAGGTGCCCTATAGAGCATCCTGCAACCCTCCTACCATTGATAGGAGAAGATGAATGGGTGAGTTACTTTAGAGAGAGGTGATGGAGCATTGGGGTGAAAAGAGAGAGGATTTGGACAGCCAGCTTGAAGCAGACCACCCAAGGGACAGAGGATGAAGGAAGAAAGGAGGATGAGAGAGGCACAGGAAATGACAGGTGGATTTGAAGGAAAGGAGAGAGAGGAAACAGATGCAAAAGGAGGAAAAGAAGAAAGATGAAAGAGAAATGAAAGGTGAGGGGCGGACGTGCAGAGAGACGCCTGTCCTGATAGAGCGAGAATGAGGCAGCGAGGGGAATGTGGGACGTTTTCCTGCACCTCCTCTGTCTATGAATAGATGTTACGTGCCAAAAAGTGTGCTTCAAGTTACATCATGGCTGCTCAATAATGAAAAAGCACTGGGAGCTACTTAGAACAGTGTATGTTTGTCTGTGAGTGTCTATTGTGCCCCAGTGTCTGTGTATGTATGCATTTATACGTGCATTTAGAGCGTATGTGTGTATATGTTCCATTTAGAGGGAAAAAAGCCGGAACTTTTTTAGAGCTTTGTTTTGTGTCCCATTCCCCTTTTGCATGCTCACATCAGTGCACCATTCTGCCTGAGGTTTAGCGATGACGTCAGTGGAACCGCGTGGGGCACCCAGACCACAGTCATGAGCAGGAAAACCTCAAACAACCAGGACAAAATCCTACAGATGAATATCAAAAATCTGTCCAAACAAGACCTAATCCCAAAACCTCATTGCTGACTTTATTAGAATACCTTTGGACAGTGACAAAAAAAATCCCAGAAACCACTTCCTCTTGTTGCCTGTGCAAAAAACATTTTTTCTGGAGCTGTGTCACTTCTCCGTGGCTCAGCGGAGCGGCGAGTGCAGACAGACACGGTAATGCTGGTCATTAAGGAACTTTTCCCTCGCTAGGCCAGACACAGGAAAAGGCATTTCCTGCGATGGAGGAAGCAATGAAAATACAGCGCAGAGCTTTGATCTTGAGGATGTAGGGGAGCCAGGGGAGATTTCGTGAGCCTGAGTCATCGTCATCGTCACAAGTGCGTGGTGGTGACACTTTTACTGTCAGCAGATTTACACGAAATCAGAGAAAATAGAGGGCAGAGGGATGAGGTTTTTCCCTCTCTGAGGTGCAAAGTGACTCATCGCTGGAGTTGCAGAAGTTCTCATAAATCTCTGTAACTCGGCCCCATTATCAAAGTGTTACTGAATTCCCATGCTATCAGTGATTTGGACATGTGTGTTTCCATTGTGGAAGCTTCAATTGTTATCAGTCAGGGGAGGGTTAAATTCTTATTAATCACGTTCCGCTTTGATCCTCTTTCTGCTTATATAGGACTCCCATTTGTTCTCTAAGCCAGTGCAAAGCTTTATCTCAACTTAGCACACAAAGACACATTAATTTCCACACACGTACACACAGATATACAAGTGTAGACAATGAATCACCCAAGCATTCGCAACCCCACTAAGGCACACGCACATACACACACGCAGACTTTGACACACATCACTGCTCCTCCCGGTTATTTTCTTGGAAGTGCTCTTGTTAAGAGGTCCGGAAACATCCGCCGATAGGAATCTTAGTCCTCTGGTGGGCTTTATTTTCTTTAGCTTTTACTGATAGAAAGGACACACTTTCTTTCCCCCTCTGCCTCCTTCTTTGTCCCTCTCTGTGACTGACTGTCTGTGCTAATGCCAAAGCAAAGAGACATTTCCTTTGGACTATCTGCTGAGACTGTTAGGGAAACAAAGTTGAGAAGAAACAGATGCTCTCACACATATATATCACATTAAAATTCACACATAGGTGCAGTAACTCTTGGGCGCTATTAGCTATTCTCGTGCACTTTTATCTTAAGTATCTCAACAAACGGCAAATTTTACTTCTCACTTTAAAATTGCCCAGGTTTATTTTTTTGGTTGTTATTTTTGAAACAGTGAAGGGAAAACTGTTGTCCAGACAATATCTTCTTTAGGAAAGGCCTTGCTTATTTCAGCAAGACAATGCCAAACCAAATTTTGCACAACACGGCCTGCCCTGCTATCCAAGTCTATCAACCAGTAAAACATTATGTGCTTTATGAGACAGGAATAATGACAAAGGAGGCCCTAACCTGCAGAAATAGTAGATCGGGAAAGAGGAGGGAAACTTTTTGCTTTTAAACCTACAGCGATTGCCGTCTCCAACTGGTAAATGCTTACTGCCTATTTTCAAAAGAGATGATGCAACACAGTTATAAGTGCTGACTTATTATGATTTTTTTGATATTTCAGAGCATGTTGCTAAATCAAATTCAGATTTTTCATAAAAATTGACATATCGCACACCAAACATTTGGCATTATTTTCTGTTAATTACATTATTTTAATTGGCAAATCACTGATTACTGCAATAGTCTGAGGAGTCACTTTTGCTATTCTCAATAGTTTTCTCTTCCACATGAGTTTGGTTAACCTGCATGTTCATATCTAGCATGATCATCTGAATGCTTGCTGTTCTTTCTGACTCAATTATAGCATTTTTAGAAATGATTGCAAATATACAAAAGTAAGCCCCAACTGTAATAAACTGATTTTTTTTTCTTTAATTTGTGGGAGAACTTTGTTTAAATGAATAGTAAGCAATGGAAAAAGTGATGCTGGTAGATGGCTGCAGGTGGAAAATTAGAGAAAAGAGAACGACAATGATAGGGGTGAAGGTTTACAAGCCACTCACCTGGGATGACGTACTGCTCTTTGGCTGTGATGGAGAAAAGAAAGAGGGACGGATGTCAGTGAGACCAGTCTGGTCTGCATAGCTTTGGCACTGCTATGCTTCATATCGGTCATATATAAAGTTTATATATGACGACACATGATTAAAGGTATATGACAATTAAACAGAGAAGCCTAGGACTATCTCTGTGTGGCAATATGGAGACACTAGTAACAATGTAAAAAGGTGGTAAATATTTGGCTGTTGCTAAGGAAGGGTGACATGAGGGGAAAGAAGGAGACAGTGAGAAAGAAGGAAAAAGTCAAAAAGGAAAAAAAAAGAAAGTAAAAACAAAGAGAAAAAACACATGGACTCCCTTCTCCACCAGATCAAGCCAAACAAATGAGTCTATAAAGAAGTGTGAAACCTCAGCAGGTCAGAATGCCAGACAGTGTAGCAAAGTGTGTACACACAATGGTGGGCACACGGTGGAGGGAGTGGGAATGGTGGAGTCTGGCTAGTGTCATGAGGAGGAGAGAGAAAATAAGGGGCCATGAAGGAAACATGAGCCCGGTGGGTAGTGAGCAATGAAGAGAGCAAGAGGAGACAGAGGCTGGTAGGGATGGGAGCCTATGACTGGCAAAGGGCAGGGGAATGGTGGGCACAGGCAGAAACTCTAAGCCCTAACACCAGCCTGGACTGGTGATCTCAGCTCACTGCGGTTTGAATGTGAAACCAGACTCATGACGTACTATTATGCAGGGAAAGTGGAGAAAGAGCAAACAATCCCTCTCTCCTTGGCCCCAAGTTCATCTGGGCAGTTATTGATTGAGTAGCAGCAGCACAGCAAATGATAGGCAAAGTAAAACCTTCTGCTGGGACTGATCGCTCATTGAATGCGCTATCATGGAGGGATAAAAGTCACTCCCAGCAGAGAGAAAGACAGAAGGTAAGCGAGGAGCAGCGTGAGACGAGTGGCATAAAAACAACAAAGCCTGTCTGAGAAATAGAGAAGACCAGTAGGGATGAATTTCAGCAGAGTGACACGGAGCCACCGGCCTACCAGAGCAGCGGAACTTCTTGCTCTTTATTTGCCCGATGCGTTTGTTTGCGAGCCGCCGTGGGCTGGCGCAGCGGGCGCCGCTCGTCTCGATCGGGTTGGTGCGCAGGTAGTCGGCCAGCCACTTCAGATTACAGTCGCAAATAAATGGGTTCTGGGCCAGGTGACTGGAAAAAAGTTGAGAGAAAAAGACAGAAGAAGAAAGGGAATAAACACATGAAAACTGATGTTCATGTTTGGGCACAGACTCTCACCTGGAACCACAGAAACACATACCTGAGCAATAATTTAAGATCAAGACTTGAAAAACACATTTATTATCCAACTAGACTGTTTCTGTGTCATTTGTTCACTTTGGAAGACATATAATAGAACTAAATAGCGCTCTCTGAGTAGTGTTTTGTAGCAGGTTACATTTAGTTCAATTATATTTAGAAAAAGCCAAACATCACTATAGCACACTTCTTCAAAACTGGGCAACTCACACCAAAACACTGATGGATCACAGGAATTTCAGGCAAGAGGAAAAACAATCCATAGCTGATTTTGTTGTTAACTTCGAGCTGCATCCAGCTTACGTAGCCAGTTTGGGGATGCCAGAGACTGGTGGAAACGCTCATTGTGCACTTTCATCCCGTATTTTCAATGCAAGTGTAAAAACAAGCTTGAGACAGTTTAACACAGTGCTGTGTAAGTTTGTGTGTATGTGTGGTGAGACAAGCCATAGCACCATCATCATCACCACTATCAACCTCAACAGGTGTTTCTATGACAATGAGAAAACCTTATGCTGTATATTTTAGATGCCCGTCTGGTGTCTGTATTGATAGCAGTGTTTGTGTTGCCTTGTTACTTAGGACAGAAAAAAGGAGACATTAATTTCAATGAATTGGTGTTGTCTCAGTAACAGTGGTGGAAAGACTGGGTGTGGTAGATGTGCTGTTTTTGATCTCTATCTAGCTGGAGAAGCTGTGTGTGTGTGTGTGTGTGTGTGTGTGTGTGTGTGTGTGTGTGTGTGTGTGTGTGTGTGTGTGTGTGTGTGTGTGTGTGTCTGGGTGTTTGTGACGATGATAGATTTACTCACCTCTCTACCTCATGATTCCATTCCTGTGTTATTACACAGACTTGCAAGTAAACAACTCCTGTGTTGGCTCATGTTTTATGGTAACGGATCAGCATATGTCAGAGCGTGTACAGCGGCGTGTGTGTGTTTCACTCACAGGGTCTGTATTGCTCGTAGTGAAGTGAAGGTGCCCTTGGCGAGGGTTTGGATCTTGTTGTCATAGAGCGATAGCAGCGAGAGATTCTGCAGGTCCTGGAAGGCGTTGGCACGAACGCAGTGAATCTTATTGGCATTCAGCAACCTGAGAGAAGGGGGAAGAAAAGAAAAGTAGAAAAAAAGGAGGGAGGGAAGAAGGAAAAAGCAACTTGTCAGAATTTTTTTATGTATTCATTCATTATACATTCCATCTAGAAAACTATGCATAGGAACAAAGTTTATTTGAAGGTTATGACTTCTTTACTGAGTAGGAGTACAGGGTGCCTGGTATTGAATATATGCCCGCAGAGTGTCTTGTGTGTCTGTGTGTGTGTGTATGTCTTTGTAATCCACTTACAGAAGTTGTAATGCGTAGAGGCCGTCAAACACCCCCTTAGGCAGATCGGTGATCTTATTTCCATACAGCACTCTGTGAAATCACAACACAGACTCGCTTTAGTCAGAATATGACAGCCCAGTGGCTACTCATGCACAAGCTCAGCTCGGGGCCACTTACAAGGAGTTGAGGGACCGCAGGCCCTGGAAGGCATCAGGAGCTATCTCTGAGATCTGGTTGTTGCTCAGATCTCTGTGATGGAGAAGAACGCATTAAAATTAGTCAAGGAATTTGAGAATTTGGGAAAAAGGCCAGTTTCCTCTTTTTATGAAAAGCCTGACTCCTTTGAAGGTGGGGCGGATGCATGGCCCCTGCTTCTCGCTGGCATCAAATATAAGCAAATGTACTGCGAGCTGGATGAAGATGACTTCCAGCTTTCTCCCATATTTAATGGTGCGTCTCTTAAAGGGAGCCTTGGAGCCAATCAAAACATTTACTTGTATTATTTGTGGCAAACAACCATTCTTCTGCTGCGTTGCTATGTGTATGTGTGCATGTGCATGTGTGTGTGTGAGAGAAAGAAAAATTAAAAAAATGTGATGCAGGGCCAAAATCCAAAGTGAAATACGGTAGACTGCCTCTGAACATAGCTGTTGCTAATAGGATCCACAGGCCTCTCCCCACAGGATAACCACTAAGCCGGTGTGTCTATGTGTTTATGTGCGTGCATGTCTGTGTGAATAAATGCAACAGTAAACGAGGAACAGTGGGACAGAAAGGGAGAAAGACAGATGGAGAGACAGAGTTAATGGAGTATGTGGACTGAACTCGAGTCGACTGGATACCTTTGAAGGGAAATCATCATGTGGTGAAGAAGAGGGATATTTTCTCATTTGGGGGTAACAGTTAAATAAGTGCCCATTTGTCTTTTTGCAAAGGACTGAGGTTTCCTGGAAATGAAAACGCAGCAAAGGAGCCAACATGTGCACCGGTGTGTGTCTGTAAACTCAGACACTAGCGTGTTTGCGCATGTGGCGGTGAGTGAGGCCGCTTACTGCATCCCTGTCTAAAGGGATGGTTCATGTGTAGGTCATTCAAACTGGGACAAGGTGAGAGAGAATGTGTGGGGTTGACATTTACTGGAAGAAAAGGACATGCAGGGTCAGCACAAGCGGTGCACAAACCACGAATAGCAAACACTCAGACAAGTGCACAATAGCCTTTGAAAAACTTTTACTCAGCTGATTTTGCCTCTTAATTAAATACTAAACCTCCAGAAAAGCCCGGTTAAGATTATATGATGAATCTGAAGAGACATTCATCATAATGTATAGACGCTGTCTGCATACTGTGTACTCAGGGTGTAGGACATAGGACTGGCCCAGCCATTAAGAGTATATAGGCAGCTGAATCAATAGAGCCCCTAGGGTCAACAAAGATATGTGACCATGCATTGTTGTTGCTAAAAGCAGAATGAGCAGCAGTAGCAGGTCATGTATGTAAAGAAGTACAGATCAAGACCACTGATTTAGATACATTTTTGTCTCTGTTTTTGAGGCGTTCGGATTGGGTTTGGCACCTCCAGATAAATATGCCACTAATAGGGGTGGCTGTAACTCAGGAGGTAGAGCAGGTCATCAGCTAATTGCAAGGTTGGTGGTTGGGTGCTCCGGTCTCCCATCTTAAGTATCCTTGGGCAAGATACTGAACATCAAGCAGTGTCTAGTGGAGTACGAATGTATAGTTATAGAGACGCATACCGCATTCACTTGTTTGAATGAGGTATGTTGTACAAAGTGCATGAGTAGAAAAGCACTATATAAGAACCAGTCCATATACCATTAATTTCCTGTAAGTCTGAGCTTAGGGTAGGGTCTCTTGTGCTTGTGAATCGCTCTGAACTGCATTTGATTTGTTTGAGAATGACTCTGTCATTAAATCTTCAGTGATTAGTTGCTTGAATAGGATGCAAGTTTCTCCTTTTGTTCCATTTCTGTACCAGGTTCAAGTTTTTATGGATTTGTTGCGTTTGTAATTCAACAAAAAACCCTGCTTTAATTTCTATGTATATTTTTAAATGGTTGTAACAATATTCAGTTAAACATAATGACTTTTCTTGTTGCTAATTTTGCTGTTACTGCAATGCCTTTTTAAGTTTAAGGGATTTATTCAAGCTTAACATAGACATTGGACACACCGGATAGTCTGGTTTGTCATTGCTGACATTTTTTCCAATATATAGTATAGCCTCAAACAAAAAAAAATAATTCATTTTAGTATAAAATATAAAATATTTTTGGGATTACCTTGGAGCTACATTAAGACAGCAGCTGCTTTGGTCTGTCTACTGCTCTCTGTTCACCTCATCTGAACTTCAAACTGTCCCCGGGGCTGGATGATAAAACCGTGAGAATTCCTTTAAGAAGGACAGAAAAACTCCCTGACCTCCGGTTTCCTCCATCTCCCCGCTGCTATGTCAGTCAGATCTGGTGGTGTTGGAGGTATGGGTTTGGCTGCCTGGTTGTGTGCTGGCTAGTTGGCCGGACAGCTGGCTCAATGGGTGAAAAACCACTCTGTCTTTAACTGCCCGCCTGTCACTGTTCAGAAAACGAAGCCTCAGCCCTCATTCCAACACACTCTCTGTCCCCTCATCATCATCGTCCCAGCCGGTGGTTTGCAGTTTGCCCACGCAGGCACACAACACACACACTCAGACTGGACACAACACTAGCCAGGGGAATACCAGTATATAGCAGTGAAAAATGAGAGCTGTTATTACGCTCATGTAGGATGTGAGTGCTTGCTTTCCATGCCACCACTAGTCTGAGAACAAGAATTTGTTCTTAAGGCACAGACAAAATAAATACTTCATGCTCCCTGGATGTGGAATGAGAAGACCGCCAATTGTCGCTTCTTTTTCCAGCCCTAAACTTCTCGTTCTCATCTGTATTATTTAGCCCTGAGGGTGAGTGTACTGATGTACTTACATCCTACGCAGTTTCTTGTAGGGAGAGAAGGCTCCGGGTGGAACAGACTTAATCCCATTCTGCTCCAGACGTCTGAGAGGAGAGGAGTGGAGAGGAGAGGAGAAGAAGATATAGTGTTATTTAAACAAACAATAGAGTTCTCCATGTTAACAGAGTTGAGTAATCACCTCTGACCCTTAGTGATTGGCCTGATTATATTAGTGGAAATCTATTCCCCAGCTGTAATAGGTCCAGGCATGTTGGAGTCATAACATCCTGAGAACCAATAAACAGTGTGAATGCTAAAGTGCTGAGGAATAGGACTGGAGGGGAAAATGCTCGGTCTTGTTTTGTGTGAGAGTGTTAAGGCCTTTTTTTTTTTAACTAAAAGTCATATTTCTTTGTGAGATAGCATTTACAGTTTCCAGCACTTATGTTCTCATATGAGATCCTGAGATCAATAATGATCTCACTTGTTCTTGTTAAATTCGCTGTTATCCTCAGGGTGTCTGCAAAGTGTCTACTGAAACCTTTGCAGCAGGGTGAAATATCGCTTCTTTGAGTTTACTTTTTCCTCTGAGCCTAAGAGCTGCTGAAGTAAAGTTGACAAGGAAAGCGCTCGGAAAAAAATCTCACCATAAAACAACTGTCAAAGAATGAAATTAATACACAGACAAACATACACTTGGGCATGTAGTACAGAGCAGTAACCGACTCTAATCAGTCTCAGATGTGCCCAGGGAAATAGACATCCCATTAGAGCGGGTATGCATATGTGCGTTTCAAACTGCTACTTAGGACCCAGCTAAGTCCCAGACCAATTCCCTTGTGTAGCTGGCAGAGGGCTGTTTATCTGCAGGTCAGTTCACAGCTTTTAAAACTGTCCTTACCGAGGCTTAGCAGGGCCCAGAGGGAGCCAGCTGCAAGCCTGTCTGGTTGGTCTACCATTCTGCCTCCCAGCAGAGGGACTGGCTGCAGACCATGAGGCATGGGCCTGCGGTGGGCCGGCGGTTACGGCAGAATCTAAAAATCATTAAGATGCTATTTGTCACCGCAGGGAAATGAGAAATATTTAAAAATCTGCAAAACTCTTTGGCCAAAGGATGGCTGTTGATAGATTTAACCATCACCTTCTTAAGTATGTGACTTCTTGGCGTGCAACCATTTCCACAGGATTTAATTATTCCGTTAGAGGCATTTCAGATTTACTACATGCCTCTTAGGCCTTCTGCATTGCTATGTTTATTTCTATCCATGGGGGGTAAATGTTTTGTTGGGACATTAGCCACAACAGTTAACAGTTTGGGGTTTCCACATTTTTTATTTTTATTTTTTGGTAATCAAGAATCTTTCCCCTTCAAAAGGAGTGGCCTTTATGGAGAGATATAGAAATCCAACTGACATTCTCAGGATAGCAGTGATTCCAGACCACAGATTCCTGTGGTGGACATGCTCTCTCTGTCTGTTTTTGTCTGAATGTCCCAGCGAGTCTGTGGATTTAGAGAGGAGTGACAGCACTGTGGTTCCACTGCCCTCACCATGCGGCAGAGTGGTGGGCCAAGTGGCTTTAGCGCCTTCTCTCATCAACCAGTCTGTCTGACTGGTCCAAACCAGTCTGGCACTCTACATGATGTTTGTATGTGTATGTATACGTTTGCCGTGTATAAGCATGCCTACATGCTGTGGTATCCCGGTGTGTTTCTCTGAGCCAGACAAGGATACACTCACTCTGCCTGCCTGACAACTTTTAAGCTCTCACATTGTCACTCCTTCCAGATCAATATGTGGAAACGACTTAATCCCTGCAATCAACACAGGAGCTACTCCGTCCAATTGGCAGACAGGAAAAAAATAAGATAGAATCTCTCAGAGTTGCCAGCGGACAGACGATCAATGGTTCGCATCCAATTTATCAGGCTCAACATTTGTATGTGTGTCTGAGTGTGTGTGCGTTCTCTTGTTTGTATCAGTCTAATCAATGTTCTTCATCCTTTTCATTAGGGCCTGGGCATGGTTTTCATTAAGGGGAAACACATTATGCCTTTGGGTATTCACCCAGTGAGTGCGTGAGTAAGAAGTAGATGGCAGAGCCATAGCGGTGTGGATGAAAGGCAGGGGGGAGAATTTTATGGCAGCATTCACTCATTGCAGACAGGGACTATGGCGCATAATAATCTGTTGTGGTAGCGTTCAGGCTAACTGGGCCTGGTTTCACAAGACAGAGGACCAGAAACCAGCTCACATCCTCAGCAGCCATAAACACAACACTGGCATTCATTAGGGTAAAACGGGGCAGAGAGGTTCGCAATCCTCCGATTTGTACATAATGAGAGCAGTATGCGTGTGTGTTCGTGAGTTACAGAGGGCCTCATTAACAAGGTATTAGGCTAGCCTTGATATCTAGCAGCCGCCCTTGCTGTAACTGCAACTGATTTTATAATGAACTTCAAGCACAGATCAAACCTGCTGCACCAAGTTACAGAACGGACCTCCGCCTCAACCCCCTCCTTTTTAGTTATTCGCCGTTGATCTGTTTCCTTGAAATCTGGCAATGGGGGGAGAGAGGGAGGGAGGACGGAGTGAAATGTAGTGATAAAAAAAATCAAGAGAGGAGGAGACACGGGCACAGGAAAGAAAATTGTGGGAATTAAACCTGCAAGGTAAGGCCCTGATGGGCAGGACAGAATAGGGTACAATATAAAAGAGTGATTTACCTTTGTGGTCTTGTAAAAGATGAGTCAGAGCATAGTAGAGTTTATTAGCAGAACACAGTAAAGCACCAATTAGATGTGAAGGGCAGGGAAGGTTTTAACATGGCCTAACCCATCTGCTATCCAGATAGAGTCCACTCTCTATAAAACGTGCATGATAGAGATATCCTTCAGAAGCTTCCCTGGTCACCCATTAGTGCAGCTCACTGGTTATTAGTCTCATAGATCATATCAGTATGTATGATATCCCACTTGTGGAACATTACAACTGGAGGGCATGCTGAGGAGGTCTACAAAACATAAAACATTGCAAAACTGCATCTCAATTTTTCCATGTTTTACAGTTTGTAGACTAGGACTAAGGATCAGGTTGAATTAATTATATCCCAAAAGTAAAAATGCAAGATGCCTGAAGCCTAGCTTTTAGAAATGTCTCTGTATTTCTTGGGTGGTCATTTAATTAGACAAGAACAAGAAGTGTGGACCAGCATGTCCAAATTAGGAAATTCAGAACGCCACTGCACTAGAAATGGGTCAGGGTTGTTGGGGAACATGGGATCTGTGACTTCCATGGTAGCTGGGTATTTATAAACAGACCCCATGGGGAGGAGGAGACCTAGAAACTTGCTGTGTCCTCCTAACGACACACATGCTCCTTGGAAGAACATGCAATGCGACCGCTGGCTTGCTCCCTTCATCCTCCTTTTTTCTCACCATGCATAAATCACAATGTTGCAGTGCCATTTCATACAGATTTCTGCGAGTGGCATGAAAGCCTGATAAAGAGAATGAAAAAAGACTAGTTTGAAAAGTCTAGCCATGCATTCCTAGGAATTACAGTATCCTGATAGCATGTGGGCCGTAAACAGTTAATACTCAGACAGATGTTGGAGGGCTGATAAACTGAGGGAGGGATGTTAGTAAAGCACTCGCATGTGGTTCACAGCCATCTGAGCTGATAAGAGCATGCAGTCTCAATCTACAGTCGGCCGTAAGACTGTATGTGTCCTTCTCAGTGCACAGTAAAATGATGAATGCCCTGCCAGGTGATTCATGCTGAAAAAACTAACCCAGAACAGCATGTGTACATAAAACAAGCATGCTCATATCTCCCCCAGCCTAGTGAAACCCCTACAATTCAAGAAAATGTTGACTGATGCAAAGAGAATTAAATTAAGAATGTTAAGAATTTTTTGAGGAGTTTATAATGAATATTTTCCATGTCAGTCACTCGTCCATGAAAACACTCTGTAAAGAATTATGGACATTTGTGACAGCTGCAGTGCAGCAGTCATGAAAAATGTATATTTCTAAAGTTTTCAGGCAGTATCAGATTTTGCACTTATTATTTTTCAGACACAGATGCTTTTTATTTGAAGACTTTTTTTTCTTTTGTAAAAGTTTTTTTGTCACATGTTTGATAAAGAAAGAAGTAGTGTGCTCACATTTCAGCCATGCTCTCGGGCAGGTTTGCTGGGATGGCAGTCAGACCTTTTCCTCTACAGTCCACGATGTTGTTACTGCAGGTACACATGGCAGGACAAGAGCCTCCACCGGTGCTGCAAGGCTGCGGGCTTGAAGACTCCTGGTGTCCTAAAGAGACAATCAGAGGGAAGGATATGCATAAAAGAGATGACTATGGAGCTGCTACAGGTGTGTGAGCACAGGTGAATTTGTTGGTTTCAGGATAACAAGATGTAATGGATGTAATTGCCGGAGATCTTTCTGTGGTAATATAAAGCCCCTCATGCTCCTAATTGAAGCTCAAACTCTTATGCGGCTGCTCAAGTCATCAAGCCTTTGTGTTTTATAAGCTGAATTGCAAATGAACACGCATTCCTAGGGATGAGAAAAAGAAATAAAAGAAAAAGACTTACATAGCTTTTAGAATCAGTGGGTAAGAAACTAGGTTATATATCAAAGCAGTGCCGAAGTAGATGTAGGGGAGAGAAAGCACTTGAATGAGCTGGAGTGGCAATTGAAGGTCTCCCAATAACATCCATTGATCTCTTCGCAAATATTCCTCCTGAGTCTGCGTTCTCTGGGAAGAACTGATGCCATTCTGCACATTCAGCTTTACAACCCCCCACCTCTCCACTTCTAAAAAGCTTCAACTTTTTAATTTGCATACAGAGCACACAACCCGTCATACTGTCTCTAGATACCTGTTCAAATAGCTATGGCACTGTCAACAGTGTGGTGAAGAGCAGGCGCTTGCGCTGCCAGTACAGCGTGTTTGGTGTGTGCGAACAAGATGTGTGTACGCAAGTCTAACCCAGATAAAATGAATAAAACAGACTTTTAAATGGCCTCATTTACACAGCATTACTAATCCAAGTTTCAAACCATGAATATTTGATCACGTTCCTATCTATCGCTCAGCTTGTGTGGAAAAATGCTGGCGAGAGAGCCAAGTGGGAGTAGACATTCAGGGAGAGGAAGACAGAGTGAGTGATGGTGAAAGTCGGTGACAGAGAAAGCATAACTCCAGAATCATTATGGTTTACCATAAAATTACTGGCGCGAGCGTTTGGACCATTTAGCTAATAAGACATGTTTAAGGTCAGACTTCATACATCTGGTCAATCATAGTCAATTACCTGATGGGACGGAATGCTTCGACACATCTGGGAATCAAGTCAGCGAATATCATCGCGAGTGTGAATCGACACTGGTACAGTCCCTCAGCACATGCGATATGAGGCACTGTGATCAGAGGACGGCAGAGGTTTGACAGATCTGGGATCAGGTGTAGGGCAGAGAAAAACTCCCTTCTGATCCAACATGGCATATCTGACAGGCCTGGGATCAGGGGGAGTGCAGAGCACAGCTGGAGCGCCCTTAACAATGACAGCTCTGTGACAGGTACACTTGAGGTGAAGCTGTTTGATGTTTGCTCCTCCCCTGTATTTTCTCCTGCCTATCCCCCATTATCTCTCCCATTCGCCTTCTCTGCTACCCAGTTACCTTCCCATTGCCCTTCTTTTATTTGCTTTCCTTCTTCCAGCAGTTTTCCCCTGCTCCGCCTGTACTTTCAGACTCCCTTTTTAACATCCTAACTTTCAGCCTCTTTATCACTGCAAGCCATTAGCTTCTGTCCATGTGCTCACAAGTCTTTATATTTAACTCCTCTCCATCGCCTCCATGGCCTCTTCCTATTTGTCTCCTCAGCAGTTTCCCATTTTATAGGGTAATTCCTGTTTCACACTACAAGAGTTGTATTGTATTCAACCCTGAAGCAATTTATTATACTTTATTCATCTCAAACACAATATTTTTACTTTTGTATTATATTGTGAGAGCAGTTATGCGGTAGAATTAGTCATCCATTTTCTGTCATATATAGCATGATGTTGGCAAAAGCACCTTTTAACTTTGGGTTTGACCTGCTGCAAATGATCATGGGAGTTATGTGTAATGTTTGGTTTGAATAAAACAAAACACAGAAAAGCCCATTAAGACAAACTGGAGTAACTGTATCCTAAAGCAGAAACTGATGCTTGTGTAATTGGCTACAGCTAAGGGGAAAAAAGATTTTCAGCCAGATTTCAAACCTAAAAACCTTTTTGAAAGAAACTAAATCGTTTGGAGAACAGAAAATGCATCTCGCTGCAGAAATTTGTGAGATAATGCAAATGAGTGACCGGTTTTGCACAGGAGTCCCTTCAAGCATTTAGAAAGTTAAAGAAGAAGTGTTTACTCTGCGAATGTTGTTTAAAATCCAATTTTCACCTGGATTTAGTACTTTTTAAAGCCGCTTTTCCATTTTTTTAATCATTAAGTATCGGTATACAGCACACAGCGATGCTTTTTTAAACTGTTAAAGAATGAGCCCCATTTTTAAAGGGGACTGATGATAAATCACTGCCTGGAAAAATATTTTTCCTCAAAGCGAAGCAGTAAATGTGTTACTCTGCTCATTACAGGCAAAAATTTACAATACAGTGGTGCTTTCCAGCCTAAAACTGGGACTGAAAGAAAGTGAGTCATAACACAGGGTGCTGCAGAATTTCATCATATTTCGAATCGATGAATAACACACTGTACCCCGTTTTCCTTCTCTTGCCTCTCATAACAGCAACACGCCTCTCTTCTCCATCTTCTTTTCTTCCAACACAACGCCACCCCGCCCCAAATCCCCCGCAGGTGGCCTGGCCTGGTCACAGCTCACACTAAATACACGCACAACCACACAGTGCTGAACATCAAAAATACTAAAAAAAACCCAAAAACAGGAGTATGTGTGTGTATGTGTGTGCCAGCGAGCCAGTCCCTAATGAGTCCTTCACTGGGAGTTCAACTTCTGGTCACTCATCCTCTCAAGAAGAAACTGGGAGTATGTGTTTGTGTGTGTGCATCACTGTGTACTTACACACACAAATACATAGTAGCGGTAGATTTCCTGCTGGTGTTAGCAGGCACAAAAAAGATCAGATATTGACACTCTCAAAAAAAGAAAAAAAATCAATGTTTGTCCGTCTACAACACTCCTTTTACCTTTTTTTTAGGTATTTTTACACAACAGCAGCTTATATGTATGCTACATGAACTACAGCTCTCCATCATTCAAAACCTCAACTTTCTGTATCAGTATCCTACAAGAAACCAAATTTCCCTGACACCCCCTGCTCCCCTTTCGTATCTGGAATCGTTACACTCCCACGCTTTGAGTCTCTTTCCCTGGGCGATGAATAGTTAATGATCTGTGCTGTCACGCCGTATGGCTGCGTAAAAATCACAACCCATGGAGAGAGAGAGAGAGACAGAGAGAGGTACACACACACACACACACAAACGTAGACACAAACACCCCTCGCAGCTGGCGTTGCAAGTGAGATGGCCTTGTGGGGAGTGGAGGTTCTCATGCTGTTTTTCCATTGTCCGGATATGATAACCCCAATGCACGGCATGACACACCCACATGCACATGCTCTCTCTGTCTCCCACACACACATGCACGCGCATACACACACATGTGCACACACCACAAAAGAAACAGTGATTTCAAAGCCACGATTATCCTTGTGCTAGAAGGTGAGAAGCCATAAATAATGACAAATTGAGGAGAGAGGGTCTACTGTCAGTGGGGGCAGCCATCGCTCCAGCTGTGCGCTGGGCATTTTCCTTGCACCAGCGCCAGCTCCTCAAGAGGTGGGCACTCATGCAAAGGCCAGAAAAGAGCATGGGGTTGCCAGGTTGTCATGTGGCTGCCAGGTGAATACACACTGACACAAAAACACAGGAAGTAGACCAGGGGAGCATAAAATATTTACTCCACAGGGAGACGTTGTCATAAAGAACCATTTTGTTTGCTGCCATTTGCACAAAAAACAATAAATAACTTGGATAAAATGCATTGTTTTCTTGTCAAAAGTTTATTGTAAGTATATCTTACCTGAGCAGCTGAATTCATGCTTCTGTACTTCTGCCACATTAAGTCCTCTGAGCTCAGGAGGGGCAGTGCATTGTGTGAATAAGCCAATTGTAGGCCTCTGCCTGAGCCACTGGGCCAACCACGCCAGGTGACAGTCACAGTTCAGATTGTTCGAGTGGAGACGGCTGTTAAATGAGAGAGGAAACAAAGAAAAGTTGATTGATTGAAGAAGTTTTCCTTTTCTGTCTAAAATACCACAAGCTGAAGACATAAATAGCATAAAACGTGTCTATTCTTTCCTACAACTCATCACATCCAATCCCTGTGGCAAAACACAAATGATACGCTGCACGGATGATTATAAATGACACTTTCTAAAAAAGAGGAACACTAAAGAGGTCTTTTCTAAACCTACTCCAAACACTGCATTCCTGCAGTGCTGTGCCTGTCCAGAATAACTCTTGCCGTGGTGAGGTGGACCTCTGGAGCATGTGTGTTAACTCGCAAACCCATGTGTGCAGACACATGGTGTGCACACAAACAGAAAAGCCATATAATACTACCCCACTGGGAGCCTAAAATGTCACCGCAAGAGCAGTGGAGTCACGGTCCAGAGTTTCAGCAGGCATAATTGTTTTAATTTGTGCATAATTTCAGATTTAGTAATCACATACAATGCACAATACACAATAGACTTGTGGGGCTATTTGTGTCTATCTGGACCAGTTGTTGTCTTTAGATGGAGGGAATAATGGCCCCTGGCATTGCTACAGACCCTTCTGTGGTACTCTGTGGTTATGGCTGCCACCCAACATTGACTGGAATGACAGAACCTGTCTACTCCCATTGAAATCACACAGGACTCAGCCCTTTCTCTGCTTTGCCTGTTTGTGTGTGGAATATTGTTTTACTTTTAAGGAAAATATCTCCGGAGCAGTAGAAAAGTATTGTGGTGGGATTTGTGAGACTTACAAAGTCCGTAGTTTGGGCATGTGGTTGAAGCTAGAGACGGGGATGCTGCTGATGTTGTTGTTGTTCAGTGTTCTGTGAAAAAGAAAACAACATTTTAGCATCAGTGAACTTTTTTGAATCAGTTCTTCTGTCCTGTCTCTTTGAAACTCATCCCCTGTCTCTCTTTCTTCTTGTGGCCCATCAGGACTCTAGCACCTTATTCCTCACAGATGCAGACATTCATGCATGCAAATATGCACAGACGCAGTCACAGGCAAGCTCACAGTCCTGATCACAACACTTTCATCGAACTCTGGGCATCAGCTGCAGAAAGAGAATTGGGTCATTTCAATCAGCCTAATAACCCTTTGCAATATTTCAACCTGCTACCCCCTTTCAACGCAAGCTGTCCTCCTCCCCCCACGAAACCTATAAATACAGACCCTATCAAAACAACCCCCTATTCCTGCTTGTACCACTGTGACAACCCTACGACTATTTCCTCCATGTCATGACAGCAGCTGTCACTTTTTTCAAACCCTTCATACACAAACACACATGCAAAACAGCCTTTCACTATCAAAATAACAAGCCTGTCAAAGTGCCCTTGTCCCCTTGCCTGAACTGTAAGTCTAAATTGTTTCAGGTGGAGCGCTCTAACAGAAACTGCTTGGACACTTTAGACAAGGGATGATTAATTGAATGTTCAAAAACTGCTAAGCATGGTCACCAATGCATGGAGGATTGAGTGGTAACTTGAATAGGATTTCTTTTCTTTTTTTTTTTTTTTTTAGCAAAATGGTAGGAACCCCCAAATGTCAGATGGCCTGCCCAGAAGTGGGTGATGTGTAGATGGAGGTGGAGTGGTGGGCGGGTGGGGGGTGTTAATGTGATCGAAGGGAACACTGCTGTCAACTGTGACTTAATGGAGCTTGGTCTCCATGATGCTGGTCCCCCTCGTGAGGCCCACAGGGGGTATTTTGGTATAAGCCAGGCCTGTGCTTTGTTAGTTATGCTTATTAGAGAGGCCAAAACAATGTCCTAATTTAACTAAGTGCTTTAATGGAACAATAGAGGGCTGGGTTGGATGAATAGCATCACTTTAGATACTTACAGCACTTCCAAGCCTCTCAGAGCTCTGAAGGCTCCGTCCTCTATGCAGCTGATGTGGTTTTTATCCAGCTGGCTGCAGATCACACACAAGAGAGAGCCTTTGTTACACGAGGCACATACAGTAAACAATCTTTCCGCCTCCCTATAGGCTATTTGTAATCATGGGTACAGTGAGCAGAACACTGATGGATTGTGGTAAATCAATACTGGTTTAGTCATCTCAGCTCTTGTAACCCCAAGAGTAGCACTTCACTAATTGTTTATCTGCATCGATACACCTCATAAATCTACAGTATGTGTCCGTGCGAAGATGCAAATCAGTGTTGCTACAAGACGCCTTTGGGGAGCTCTGTGTGTGTGTGAGCGTGTGTGAGGTAGTTAGTCTACTTAATCAGTGAGATGCATGGTCTGCTGAAATTACACATACCGACATGTACATAATGTTTTGCGGTTACCAAAGGCCATTAACCCGACTGGATAAATATTGGAAAATGTTCATTTACAGTAGCTTGTAATATAATAATTTATTCTGTATAATCTTGCTTGACTCTTCATCGACTTGCCAAACTGCAATGTTAGAATCATGTTAATAACTAATTAACCAGTTATTTTTACTTCTTTAAGCGACTTTTAATCACTTAACTGTTTCCATGTATTTTTCAGTTTGTAAATGTGGTTATTTTTTCAGATGTTGCTAGACTTTTTGGTTTTGAGCAGTAAAGGCAATGCACTCATCATAACCTCATAACTTTTTTTAAGCTTCTATAGACCAATCCTTATTTAATAATGAAGATAATTGTTCATTGCAGGGCAGAGCACATCTACCCTGGAAAGAGTGAGGTACTCACAGGTTTTTGATGTCTGTAGCTCCCCTGAAAGCTTTTCTGGGAATGGACTGGATGTAGTTCTCGCTCAGATCTCTGCGGAGACAATAAGAAGGCATCAGTTAGAGACAATCCATCCTCGATGATCGCTTTGGTTTGGTCTTTTTTAGTTTGAGAGGATGTGTGTCCAATATAACTCAATTTCGGAAGCAATGTTAACATGTTCCAGCAATTTCCTCTGTGAACCTTTCACTTCTAGTGTTTAAGCATGCTTTGCTAGCAGCAGGAATCAAACTCTATTCAGTGTCGCGCCTTCTTTTAACACACTCAATGGTGCAGAACAGGAATGCTATGGGCATTTTTTTTTTCCTTCTGCAAACACCCTGAGGTGTGATACCGCATGGCCAACTCATTCATAATGAAGATGTTATTTTTTTTGTTGTTGGCTGTATTATTCAGTGTTCACTCAGGCTATAATTTGTTCACTGTGCCCTGACCATGCACTGGTGTGAGGCACCAGTTCACAAACAGACAGTTGGGCAGACAGACAGCTGGGCAGCGACGAATGACATGTTGTTGGTGTAGCACAAAGAGCATTATTTTCCCATATAATATTTGGTGTGTGTGTGAGCGTGTCCGTAACTCAGTGATTGATAGAAGTGAAGAAAAAATGTCATGTTTGTGAAGTTAACAAAAATAGACCCGAACAGAGAGAAGAGCAGTATTTGAAGCACAAGACCTATTTTAATCGGCAGAGTCTTTTGCCTATTGTTTAAATTGTGAGCTAACCTGACTAAGAAAGCATGTAACCATCTTCTATACATACACTACTCAGGGAAACTCTTGGCTGATACCAGAGAGGCTCCTGCCTCATGCAAGGAAGGCTCCCACAGCCCGGACAGATGTAAACAGAGCACTTATGGTCACCCACAGAAGGGCTAAGGCACAACACCAGAATCAGACTTTGATGACTCCTGCTTAGTTAATGTTCATGCGCACCACAGCATGCAATCCTCTGATGCACACAACAAATATCCACGCTAAAACCCCCATGGGGTAATGCTAAAATGAGTTCCCAAGACACACAGTCTCACATAGTGTCCCCACTGGGTGATGCTTTCCAGAATGTTCCCGGGAATGAATATCGCACAGACATTGTTTCGGCAGGATACAAAAGAGGGGAGTAAAACGCATTACAGCGGTTGTGTTGTGCAATCCATCTAATGAATGAGTGGTTGTTTCTTTACGGTACAGCAAAAATTAAAAGAGTACTATGCAGGCCACTGCAAATACACCACAATTAAAATGGAATTTGTGTGTTTGATTCCATGGCATAAAATATTGAGGTCAGATTGAATTGTGGCAGTCTACTCTGACTTGTAGGGTCTTGCCCCGTGTTTACAGTCTTGCTCCAATAAAAGACGGCATTACAATGATGGTGCATGGGAATGACCATGTTAGGGGCACTTTTATATAGCGGATAAAGGAACAAATAAGCGGCCCTTTATATGGCTGCTATTCTGATCACACAAAAACCTGATGAGCATGTACAGATGTGCAAATGAAACACACACGTCGCTGGCTCGTGTTCAGACAGAACATAAATATTCCATCTAGTGGCGCATTCTAATTTTACCCTGTGAGGTTTCTGAGTTACATTCTCTCGGAAGATCTGCATAACATCTGCTTTCATTGAGATATAGGGCATCACAGTTAGCAGGCAATTTAGGCAATTACACAACAAGAATCTAGCTATTCTGTCAGTCTGCCATATTTTGCAGGATCATATCCCAAACACCAAACCGGCTTCGTGTCTCCTAACTAGCAAGCATGAGAGCCAGAATGGTTGTGCTCCCTCCAGCTCCTTTGTTGTTCTCTTGGCAAAACAGCCTGAGTGAAGAAATGAAAGCTGAGTCAGTCTGGCACCCGGGCTGAATTGGTGCCGCTTATCAAAGGAGGTCTACCTGGACCTGAACTCTAATTACTAATTAGTCCCCTCACCTTCTCTTCACCTTTCTGCAACAAAAGAAAACCACCAACACACAAAAGATGTCTCTTTTGTGATCTTCTGCATACATTTGGTTAATGACTTCTTGCCCCTGGACATATGAGGATACATTTTCTCTGTGTGGTGGTTGTATGTGTGTGTTCACTCCCAGGCTCCAATGGGAAATTTCAACAAATTGCTGTGCTCAGGCGGCATTAAATGCCGGAGGCAGTAGGTGCTAGGAGAGGAAGAAAGACATAAATATGGGGACAGGCATGAGAAAAGGATGGAAAGCTCTGATGATATGAGGACAATCCCATTTTTGTAAGTAGTAAAATGATAGCTCTAGGGTGAACTCGTCAATCCTGCTAGCATGCTAAAACACAATTGGTTAGAGTGATCTATAGACTACCAATTATGGTGCTGTTTGACTGGATTTGGTGCTGAGGTCGTGGGAGGTCACTTTAAAAATATAAGTCTATTCTGGGACAATGTGCACCCCCCCTCAAAAAAAACCATGACAACCATAAATGATGCTATCTATAGTGCCAGAAAATCTCATTTACTTATACTGCTTTTGTCCCTTTGCCTGTTTCTTTCTCTCCCTTTGTCACATCTAACACAATAATCACAGTGGTCATGGTTTGGAGTCTGAAGTCTTCTGTATTCTATAAGGATTTATCGACGGGTTAAACTCCAGAAAGCCAGAACAATATTAAATTTAGCAACTCGACATTTCTGCATTTACACATTCCTAAAATGGCAAACAGGACATTTCTGTGGGAGACCATACTGTATTTTACATAGTCTGTGGTTGCCCCTCACTGGTATTTTCTAAGCTCGGGCCCAACTGTGTTGCTGCTGAGAATTTTGACATCTCTGATTAGTTGATTTCAGTTGAGCTGATTTCAGGGAAGCACTGATCCATTCAAAAACAGACATGATTATATGACAACAGTCACCACAAATAGAGATAATGGTCACCATGGTGTTTGACACAAAATCTAGTGACAGTAAATCTAATGTAAAAGCCTTTTAGCAAATACCACAACAGTGCATCACTTGTGCAGCAGCCCAAACATAGTTCAGAACTCAACTTGGCAAAGTCAGGAATTACAAAAGACTAAAGAGGAACCACTTCCATCTTCTTTGTGCCTTGTTTCTTCATGAAATCATCTTGGATTTGAGTGTCTGGCCAGCGCATATGTTTTAAAATGTGAATCTGTGTACTGCATCAGACTTATCTAACCTCAGAGTCAGATAGTGGATTGCAGGAGCAGATAAAGTCAGGAGACGAAGGAGAAGCGGTTATAACCTCCAGGCTTCATGACACTCGCAGAGCTCTGATTGGGGTAGAAGAAACCATCAGAGCCTCGCAGCAGTCGCCACTGCCCAGACTCCTTCCATGCACTCATTACAATGCGCTGAAGAATATCCCGAGGCGGTCCCTCAGTCTCTACTCCAAGTCCAGGCCTCCATGCATTTTACAGATTGCTGCAATAACGTTAGACCTACAACTTTTTCTTTCCTTATTTCCTGCACGCAGCATGCCTTTTTTTCATCATAGGTGTGTGATCCAATGCTTGAGTGAACAAGAGTGAGTGATCAAAAGAGCCAAGACCTGGTATACATTTACCTTAATGCACTACATACCATGCAAGTGGGCAGTTAGTTCATTAATGCACCCCTGGCTCTTTCTGGGTGACGTTGCTCACAGTTCATTCCCATTGTTGCCGTAATGATGCGGTAAAACACATGTTTTCAGGTGTGTCTTCGCTGTATGAACTACAGCCTCTAATATACTGCGGTCAAGCTTTTTAAGGTTTCACTTATTCAGTACCTCGAACAATCTTATTGTTTAATCAGTGTAAATTGCTCTGATAATAAACTTAGCTACTGATATGCTGGTTTACAAGAAACCCCGCAGAGTCTATATCTGAAATAATTAGCAATGTTATCAGACATAGCTCAAGGCGCCTGGTCTGGAGATTAGCTCCACGCTGAAGGTAATGTCTGGTTCCTGTCTGATTCACATCATTAACCTCTGATCTCTATCTCAGTACACTACACTAACACTGTACACACCTTCATGACACACATACCTACTATGGTTTCATGTTAATATACGGATCAAAACGCCAGCGTAAAGACACGCTGTGACCCTTTTAACTCTTTAATCATTGTTTGTGACGGCAAAATGAATATCTAGGGATGCTGAAGCAGTTCAGCCACTTAATTAAAAACAAAGTATAAAGTTTCAGGCATTTCAGCCTTTGCATTTAAATTTGTTTGACTGAAACTGTGTCTTGATTTGGCAGAGTTCTACACTGGATGCTCTTGCTGACACAACCCAAAAGGGAATTAGTGTCTCTGTCTGGAATGGAAGCAGAAACCTTTTGCTTGCCAAGCCAGTGCGTTAACCACTACACTACGGAGGCACCGCCCTGTGGGGGACCATAATTACCCAAATGAACATTATGCTGTATTAAAGGTAGCTTTTTAAACCAATAACTCACCAAGAGAGCGTTGCACTAAATCAGCTGCGAAGTAGTGTTATAGCTCATAAACCTCTATTAATTTGGGCCTCTTTCGGAAATCCCTGAAGTTGCCCTCTTATGATCATGAGGAAGAATGCAAGTTTAAGGCACATCTGCGTTGGCTTCACTTTTAAGGCAGTCCAGCTTTTATACACATTTTGCGGCTGAAACCTGCAAAGCTTCTGGATATGTGGTGTGGGCGTAATTTATATCTCTTAATGACCTTTATGCACATAGACATATTTGCACATGAGCTTACATGTGAAAACAAATAACTGCCTCTGTCATACACTAAAGATTTCTTAGTTTCCTACTTTGTGCTTCCAGATTTGGCTGTCAAAAGCTTTGATACATGGGAGGATAAATCATATTTATGATATGTTAGTTTTAAAGCTTTTCCTTAGGAGAAATTTCCACTGCCTTTTAAGAAGATGTATGCACTCTGTCGACTTCATTGATGCCTTCTACAGCTGTTGGTCACTATTAACACTTTACTTTTCTGTGCACTTTTTCTTAAACATTCTCAAGGTGAACTCAGGTTGTCTTTGAAAGAGATGTTCTCAAAAATATGCGATGAAATAAATACATTTTATTTGTTTGTTTGCTTGTCACTGCTGCATAACTTGGGGAAAACCAGCTATTTTCGAATGTAGACCACTTCCCATCAAGAGATGAGATTTGTTTGGATGATAGCTCTTTTAAATTTCACAGGCAAAGAAAATCACTTAAATGCACTGGATAGAAATCTTTTTTCACAGGCCAGCAACTCAGTAATGCAGAAAGGGATGAAGATTTCCTGTCGCTGCTTCACAGCCTTTCGCCCTTATTTCATCACTCTCTCTTCAGTCCACCTCTCTCTGCATTGTTCTTTTTCAAAGACATATACAGTCAAGCTACAAAAACATTTCAACCTATTTTAAAAATATCACAGTCAATGAAAAGAAGCTCCTGATCCATTTATTACCAATTTAATTTTAAATAGAGTATCTCTCTAAAAGAGTTCCCTCTACGGTCCCTGTGTAAGTGCATGTATTTTAGGCTGGGTGTTTGTTTTCTCAAGAGCTCGACTAGATTACATGATAAGAAAATGTTTACCCTTGCCAAATGCTCTTAATTTTATTCTACCATTTAAAGAGGGAGAAAAAGACAGAAAGACAGAGGGGGAATGTGTCTGATTACTTACTCATTAAGAGAGTTAATGAGGTGTGTGAGAGCTGTTAAAAGAATGGCAGTGTGCTGCCACTAAATGCTAACTACTTTCTTCCTCCCTGCATGGTAAAAACCCACAAGTAGACACACATATAAACAGCCACATAAACAAACTGTGGGGCTTCAAAAAGAAGTCATTGCACGTGGAAATGTACCAACAAATGAGTCAAGATACAACTGCAAATAGAGAGCAATGCTTTCAGTTAGAGAAACTAAGCCAGACATACACAAACTGTTTATGTCTACACATTATTTATTCCTCTGTCAGGAGCATAATTAGTTAACTGTTTATTAGCAATTAAAGTGAAGGCCTGGGATTCAAACTGAGATGAGAAAAAACTAGAACTTAAGGAAATTGTGAAGTTGACTTTAATGTCGACACTCTTTTTTTTGGACCAGAGACTTGACCTGGTAAAATCCCAGGAACAACACAAGGAGGCGGCAGGCAAGCCACAAAAGGTGACTATGATTTTAAAAATTTTAATTTGAAAAAAAAAGAACCTTGAAGTTTGAAAGGTGTTACATTTTGACAATTATCAGCGCTCAGAGGCCACAACAGACAAAAATAAAGCAAAATATAAGAAAGGTGAGTCTGGAGAGTCATGAGTCTATTTTTGAGCTTAACAAACATACCTTGTGCGTTGAAGACGTAAACAAAAACTTTAATGTGTTGTCACGCTTCGTGTACTGTATGTGTAGACATGTCTTTGGTTGAGTTGAAAGAGAACAAAAATGAGTGAAGGTGTGTGTGTGTGGGGGGGATAACATAAAGACAATGAGGTGAGAAAGCACATAGATCGAGTCTGCAGGGCCTTTGGACCCTTGCCAAAACACAGGCATGAACATGTGAATTTGTGTGGCCCAGAGAGAGTGACTGAGAGTGACTGAGTGTTCCTGTGTGCGGCCAAGACTGTCTCTGCCTTCCTTCTCACCCTCATGCCTTCCCCCAATCCAGCTCTCTCCACACCTTCACGTCTTGCTTCCCTTCCGGCTAAAATAAATGATAAACATGCCTCTTAGCCGTGCCTCCCTTTACTTTCTCCCTGCTGTCTGGCCTCAGTGTTTTGTGCCTCCGCAAAGGAGTAAGTGCAATCTGGACAAGCGAGCCAGACACCACCACTATCATCATCATCATGATTACCATTATCATCTGGAGGTCAAAGCACCGTCTTAAAATCTTTCATTCATGCTCACACAAATTATCATGCACACGCACACAGATGTGCTACACTAGCATGCTCGGTGTGTAAGGTGCCTCTCTCATCCCTTTGTGGTAGAGAAAGGAGGAGAGAGCTTAGTGGGAGGAGGACTGGTAAGCAGGGACGGAAAAATCGCTTCTTTTACAAAGAGAAGAATAACGAGGCTGCTTTAGGAATACTCTTACACAAAAACCCAAGAGAGAAAGTCTTGCTTCCCTACTCTTTCTCTCTCTTCTTGGACTAAATATAGGCTCTACAAAGAATCACAATGAAAAACAAATACTAGACTAATACTGAATGCAGCACATTTCAGTGGCATCTGTTTGTCTTTGTTGTCTTTGTTTTACTTTGAAAGCTAATGTCAACTAAAACTAGTACAAACAGGCAGGGAAAATAATTGATTGGAGCTACGTATCGCTTCCTCCTTTCCTCCGCAGTGTCACTTTCTCTATTTATTTATATGGACTGCAGGAAATATGTCATTGAGCAGCATTATCTCATTTCCAGCAGGCCAGTTGGACTGTCATAGCAGGCTTCTTGTTTATAACTTTAACCCTCTAAAGTCTTGCACTTCTGCACATGCTGAAAGAGGGGAAAGGGAGGCCGTTGTGGACGCATCTGGGGAGAGTTTATGATTTATTCTGATGCTGAAAAAATAGAGCTAGCCTAACACGCTCTGTCTCTCTCCTTCCCCTCACTCTCACAACACACACGCATACACACACTTCCTTAAACTGTCTCTTTTCGATGGGACCTAAAGGGGATTTCATGGATGGACTCCGCTCTAATCATCTGCAGCTCACCAACCAATGAGAAACACACAGCGCTCCCAGACTGGAACACTCAACAACCACCAAGAGAAAACACAATGTCAGTGGAACTTATCAAGTCCACATGATGGCTGACACACACACACACTGAGACTCAAGACAGAGCTAGTTTAACTGTTATCCACATCTCTTCTTTCATTGTAAATGATTCATGATGTCTGTGTGTATTTGCAGGCCCATATGACCACATACATGTGGCTGCGTGCTCTGCAGCCACCCATGAAGCAAGTTAAAGGGTTTCTATAGCAAGAACGAGGGGAGAAAATCTATACTTGGTCAGAGCTCTAGATTCACCCTAATTTCCCCTACCATTATGTCTGCTTGAGTTTCTGAGTGTGTCCAAGCCTTTCATTGGCAGTCAGGCTGAATGATGGAGCGGGGCTGAGCAGCATCGATCATGACAAACGCTTACAGGCACTATCAACAGACAGCGGGGTGTACGATAGCGATGCTTTGCGCAGGGGCACAGCCAAGCCCTGTCTCCATCCATCATGCTGTCTACCTGCTGGACAATAGGAGAACAATGTGAGAAGAACAGAGGAAAAGCCAGGAGGGTGAGGTAGAACCACCTCTCAACAGGTCCATTATCACTCCTATTACCTATCTGTGCATTAGCCAGCGGGCTCGCTCCAAGCCAGAAATAATCATCTCCATCTCTCAGAATAGCCTGGAAATCATTTTACTAGATTGGACTAATGTTTTACACAGAGCCGGGGTGGGAGTAAAGGGAAGGAGACAGCCATTTAGAAAAACAACAAAGTCAATCCGGTTGGCCTGTCTCACTCTCCCTTTATCACACACACATGAGCCTGTGCGCGCACACACACTGTGTGGTCTTGCTAAACTAGTTAAAGATGCCTCTTTGTGGATGGCTGGCTACCTAGAAAGTGGAAAACTGATCCCGAAGATCGGATGACAGCTTTTCCTGGAAGCGCTGGTCTGAGGTCAGTGTTATTGAGCCACTGTGATGACAGATCCACCGCACCTAACCACAGGCAGCTGATACCAGATCAGAGGACTGTCACAAAGATACACATTCAGGAGCTATTTCAATCAACACAAAAACAGCAAGCTTCAAGAGGTCTAATTGACTCCATGCAAAGACGATAATATTTTCAGGAGACTGAGAATAGAAAAAAAAAAAGCATGAGAGTAGATTTGATGAATGCTGACCAAAATGAACCCCTGCATAAATCACCTCCTCGTTTCCTCTGGATTTCTCTAAAGAACTTGTATACACCCTCGTCTATTCTCTAGAGTGACTGAAATTGAGAGTGAGATCTCCCAGTCATTACTTTAAGCATTTACAGTTGCCATCACACATGGAAAGTATCACAAAAAGAGACGAGAGGACTAAGCCAGAGGGAAGGTGAGCAGAGTAGCTACCTTTACGTTGTGCTTGTTCTCCCTCCAAATCCCTCTGAAAGCTCAACTTAAAAACAGCCCAAAGGTACATGCCTAGATATACAAAGTCAAGGACACAGAGTCTAAACAGACTTCATTAAAATGGAAACCTGCACGCTGTACATTTAACCCATCTCACTACTTAGTGGCTACACAATTAATTCTCTAAACTTTTAATCATTTTAAATATATTTTTATTACTTGTTAAATGGTTACATTTCGCAGGTGTGCACTGACTTAAATACAACATATGCTGTAAATACACATTATGATGTTGAGGGGAAAAACAGGCACTGAGTGGGAGGCAGTTGTTCCATAACACAGAGGAGAGGAGAAGTGATGGAACAATAAAGACTGCAGACTCTGGCTCACCGTGATGTATGAGACAGGTGCATTGTGGCTGACATCAAGTCAACAGTTTTCCCTGGGCATGCTGTATATCACCTTATCTTTAAGAGGACACACTCACATGCACACAAACACACACTCCAAGGCATACACATGCACAGTGCTTTGACTTCCATGCACACAATATCCTAAGGCAGCAAGACGGCAATGTAATCAGCAGTAAGTCAGGGGTCTCATCCTGATGTTTCTGCACCGAGTAATCCACAAAGCACACAACATAGGCACTCGGGGTTTGCCAAAGGCAAGATCACCAAGTGCACACGACACATTTTCACAAATTTAAGGTGGAATTAGACTCGTGCATGGTAATATTCATGGTAATAAGTTCCTCCAGTGTAGAGTTGTTGTTGGAATTATTGGTTAAAGGCATTCTAATGTCCTGACATCAGGCTTGCATCTTGATAATCATGACTTCATTCAGAGATGCCCATGATAAAGGTTTTCTTACTAAAGGATAGTTCTTACTACTAAACGATGTGCGCTAATAAAAAGGAAAACCTGAGGATTTCTTTTATTTAATGTTTCCACAGTCATCAGTCTCTAGCAGCATCAGAAACTTGGATGAGAAAAATAAAAAGCTCTCAGTGCAGCAGTTTGCCACAGCCTTGGTTTGTTACATATCTAAGGAGTAAAATGGGTATGGCAAGGCCTACCCACGACAATCTATAGCCCCACTCTGTGTGTAGACATCATTTCTGTTTGCTTTTCTGACTAGAAAAAAACCCCGAAACAAAACTTTTCAAACATCTAGAGGCAAAAGCATACACTTCTTCTCCTAATTTACCCTAACGATGAAGTAATACAGGACAGATGCCCAGAGTAAGTACACTGGATACATATAACACAATAACACCTGGGTGAGTTTCAGGTCAGAGCTACTCAGGGACTTTCCATCTCCTTCTGCTCAGACTGCACTGCCTGTCCCAGACATCTTATTACATAAGTAAAAAGCTAAAGGTTAACCATTGGTCAGCTAGCACTGTTTCTGTGTATGTATGTGTGTGTGTGTATGAAGAGATCTGAGGAGGCGATATTTCCATTCTGTGACAGATGTGTGTGTGTGTGTGTGTGTGTGTGTGTGTGTGTGTGTGTGTGTGTGTGTGTGTGTGTGTGTGTGTGTGTGTGTGTGTGTGTGTGTGTGTGTGTGTGCATGTCAGGGGTCAGCAGATGTATTCATAGAGGTATGAATAAATAACTGCAGGTTCTCTGAGACTATGGAAATCTTTCATGAATATAACATGATGCAGTCAGGACCCCAAATGGCTGTAGTCACAAATCAACAATGCACACACACAGACACACAAAGTCTATCAAACTAAATGTAAAATACACATCAAAATGTGATGTTGTTCTTTCTTTCTCTTTTGATTGAGCTTTCAACTTCATGGCTTCGTCTATGTCTTGTGAATTTTACTGATCCTTGAGGTGATTTTGTTCAATTAATCGTTTGTTTTGATGCCCGTTTGAATTCACGCTGACCTTTTTTGTTTCCTGGGCTCATAAGGGGTTTTGCAAACACACTTTGGAAAACTGGGATTAAAACTGCAGTCAGAGTGGCTCAAAGCCTCTGGGCTTTCATTTTCACTTCTATCAGTGTTCTTCATTAACTTCACCGCATAAAGAAAGTCATTCCACAAGAGCTAACGGCCCAATACTTTGCAGATTCAATTTTGCTCAGGCAGCAACTCAAAACCCACATCTGGTGAGTGTGTTTGTAATCCTTGTGTTGGGATGGGTTCGCAGTCCAAACTAAAGGTGCAAGGCCAGAAACTGCAGAGGTGCTGGTTGCTAGGAGACAAAAAGGTACCCAGCTGGAATTGTGACTAAGCCTTGAGAGTAGTGTGTGTGTGTGTGTGTGTGTGTGTGTGTGTGTGTGTGTGTGTGTGTGTGTTCTGCTTGTAAGAGCATGGCTGGGGATGGCAGAGGAAGGGGCGGACAATGGAAATGGTCCCAGCTGTGCTGCAGTGGGTGGGAGTCGTCCTGAGAGAAAGAGCTAAACAATGGACATCACAGACTCCTCTGGATGTTTACCCTGTCTTCCACACTCCTTCAGAATACCCTCATCCTCCCACACTGACAGCCCACATACAGCGTAGACAACTGAGTGAGTGAGTGAAGCAAACTTTGCAACCAGACAGTGACAGACAAAGACAACAATTCCAGCTTGTGAATAGGATCATTTACTATGAATTGTTAGACATGTTTTCAAAAGAATTATGGCACATGTTAATGTGAATCGTTTCGGTGGATCTAAAGTTATTCCAAGTGAGGTTTTTAGATTAACCAGAGCACCACCGTAACTGAAAAACACATCGCTCTTGCTGTCTGACAGCCTACCTGCCTCTTTTATTCATTTGGTATGCGATATTCCCTGCTTGGGTTTCTTAAAATATTTTCGAACCATCGCATATGGCCTTGAGGTGTGTTCATTAATGAGTGACCGGCCTGGAGCTGCAGATGTGATCTGCAATGCTCAGGAGATAAAGATGAGGCCAGACTCTGCTTTCAGGATTAATGAACCTTTGCAGAGGTGCAGCTGTAGGCACGGGCTATTACCACAGGGGCCAAACGCGCACTCCAGCACGCAGACATGCTCTCACACAAAAATATATCTCCAAAATGAAAAAAAAAAAAAAAACCCAACAATTTTTCCTTTTTCTTACAGTGTCAAACACAATGGAGGCTAAAGCACATCCGTCATCATCCCCAAACATTAGCATAAAGACTGATTACTCCCCAGGGCTGAGAGTCATCTGCTGAAGTAATGAAGGCATGCCAGTACAGTTAGCAAGCTGTCACTAGCCAGATGAGGCCAATACCTTCAGATAAATTACTGAAACAATGACAGTGATGATGGATAAGTGGGAATACAGTGGCTTTTTGTTCCATATGTGTGAGTGCTGAATCAAGTCCATTTGCTCTAGCTGAACTAACATGCCACTGTGCTTGCTTGTGTAATCATGTCTTTGGCAGCATGTGTTTTTGTGTGTTCTTGAAAGCAACTTCGGGATCATTTTATTGCCATAAGTTCTGCATGGATGCCGATACATAGCCCGGGGCTGAGAGCATGAATACTTGTGGCTGTGTGTTTGTGTGTGTGTGGGTGTGTGTGTTAAAGAGACTGTTCGCCCCCGAGGACGCTGTGTGTTACAAAGCCAGCCTGGCACTCACTAAAGGACCAACTGCCAGAGCAGGGGGCATGAAATTAAAACTCACCACCCAGGAAAGAAAGAGGGAGAAAAAAAATCAGAGGGAGGAAGTCGAGGATGAGGAGGAGGAGTAGGTGGCGGAGGAGAAACAAAGGATAATTAAGATGCAGGCCAGGAGACAATAGGCTGGCAATATAATATCGCCCAGGTCAAAGAGGGAACAAAAGAAATTTGCAACAGCAGAGTGGAAATGTGCTCTGCATTAATGATGTCTGCCGTAATCCTTCTACACGATATATGTGACACAGGAAAAAATAATGATGTGACTAAAAGAAAATCCCGCAACTATCGAGAAAACCACAAGAAAGACCACAAACTGTTTGACGCTGACCCTTTAGAACTTGAAAACCACACATCATCACATGTGTCCACTTACCTTTTTTTTGCCAGACATACATTTGGTTTGTGTTTCTTGAGATGGCAATAGATCATCACACACATGTATACTCTGCTTCTATGTAGGCGCCCATGCCATTTTCACCTCTGACCTCTAAAAAGAACTAGAGGCCCAGAGAGGCTGTGATGAATACGCCAGACACAGGGAATGTGTGCATAAGAACATAATTGTATGCTTGCCCTGACTTTTGCTTTTATTTTCTTTGGTGTGTTTCACTGCTTTCACTGCAAACTGTCCTGCCAGCTACCCAGCACAAAGGTACAGAGGTGTTTACTGAAAAAATAATACGTTGCACACATAAAACTGTTGAAATCACACACACACAAAGTTGGGAACATCCAAGCGGACGTTGTTATCCCACAGCTCCTATCTCACCCTAGCAATGACCTTTTAGCCCAGTTCTATGAGTCAGGCTGGGAGGGCCCTGAGCGTGACCGATCCATTAGACTTCTCTGACAAGGATGAGGATGACATCTTGAACCCGTAGAGGCAGGGGAGGGAAAAAGATGACGGACAGGAGGAGGAGGAATACTAAAAAGCTGGGAAATAATAGCCCGTGAGGGGAAGATGTCCCCAAAATTTGAGCAGTCGATGAATCACTCACTCTGACTTGTTTTAAGGGATTAACTATTTCTAAGCTGGCTTTATCAGCTTTCAGTGATTGTATTTACAGAACAAAGTGCCTGGCAAAGCATATAAGCATGTTTGAGTGAATTTTGGATATTTGTGTTATTGTAAGCAATGAACAATTTTGAAAAACATGCACATTTCACTATTTTTCACTATATTTGAAATTGTGCTTTGCTAAACATCTGCAATGGTGAGTCAGATAGAATTTCGAAATTGACAATAACAGCAAAGATGCCCCACTCTAGGCTGAAATGAGAGACCCTAGGAGGTTAGAGCAGCGTTAGGGGAGGGGCTGGGGGGAGGGAGCTGGAGAGATGGAGGGAAGAAGGACGATGGGACTTTAAGGATGAGCAAATGAGGGTGAAAACCCTGTCTGGAATGCCTTTGTCTGCCCGGGCTAATATTTGTTCTTGGATTTTGCCTTTTCCCCTTCTCTTACTTGCTGTTGACAGAAAGGAATGAAAAGGCAGATAGCCAGCAGGTTACCAAGTAGCGGGACTTTTGCTCTTGCATGTGTGTGTCTATACATATGTGTGAGTAGCCAGCAGGTTCCCAAGCAGCAGGTGGTGAGCAGAGGCAGAAAGAACTGAGTTAAAGAATCTTGTCTGCTGCTCAAAGGTTGCCGTACTCTCTTATGGAAGCACAAACACATGGCATAAACGTACCCCAAAAAAAACATGTGCTTATATGTGAGGGAAGACAGGAGAAAAGAAAGGATAGAGAGATAGAAACTTTTTACACATAGTGCCAAGATCCTCACCACCTCCTTGCCCTCCCTCCACTCTTCTCCCCTCCTGGGAAGCCAGGGGCTTGAGGCTCCCCGGGTGTCTGCCTGAAGGCCATTCTCACAGCGGGCCAGTCACTGCACCGACACTTTGATGTCTTTGTATGAGGCTTCGTGCCTCATGTCCACGCTTATTAACTTCGTCAATGACAGATCAATGTGAGCCTGCAGTACGCTGCGCTGCCTCAAAATTACAGCCTATTTACCATTCGGAGTCTAGACTGGCCTTGGCATCGCTCTGAATAAACACATAATACACCAACGAAAGGAGAGAAGGCTCTCTCATGATAGCGCTCATTTAACAAGACCAGCAAGGAGGATATAGCTCCATTTAACTCCGGCGTCCCGACTTCCTATGGGGTTTAGTGCTCACAGACTGCAGTCACATGTCTTTACATCCTGCAGGTCTCTACTTAATGATGAGGAGATTACTGCTGTTGTATGTTTTAGCACTCTAATGTCAGTCAGACAAATGCAGCCGACCAGAGAGCTGGACCCGTGAGAGCAGTTCAGGCTCGTCTATAACAGCACGACCCACATTGTCAAGATTTAGCACTTTGAAACCACTTCTTTGGTATCACCTCTCTCTTGTGTGTTTAGTTTTATCTTTCACTGAGCTTATTTTTAGTGTTTTGGGGGACTTTTTTATGGCCTTCTAGTTTAAGTGGTATATAAAAGCTGAGGTAGTTAAACTTTTTGAGGTCAAAAGAGAACAATCAGTTTGGTGTTTGTACTGTGTTACTTTTTCGTCTCTATTCCTTAGTTTGAGCAACATGAATGCTCTCTCTCTCTCTCTTTTTTACTGATGATTTTATCAGGGGTTGTTTTGGGGGGTTTTCGGGTGATCAGCGGGGCATCGTACTTAGTCGGCTGCCGCCAGGACAGCTTGACTCAGTAGTTGTACAGCGAAACTTTTAAATAGCGCCACAATGTGGTGCCTATTTCCTTCTGGTTGTGTCGAGCCAAAATAAAGAGCTGTAACATAGACACAGAGATTTGCATCAGTCTCACTTCCCATGTCTGGAAAATTTCAGAACCTAGAAGCCCATGCTAGCTAGGCTAGTCACTATATGCTAAAGCATATGTTTCCCTACCTGCTTGTTCATTTAAAGACTGTTAGGTGTGCTTTATTACTGGTATAAAACTTGGAGAAGACGCAAACCCATCCTCAGAAGTTTACAAGCTAATCTACTCCTAGTTATGTGTCAGTAAGGGTATCCAGTGTAAAAATCTTTACAGAATCAAACATGCACTGTTGGACTGACAGTAGCTAGTTGGAAATTTTTAATTATATAACTCAAACGTCTCTAAAACTATGATAACAACTGAGTCTTTTAACCATAAGACAAAAACGGCTGTAGGCTCATTGCATGCGCCACACATGTAATGCCCCACACGCACACATATCCGAATAAACATGCGCACAAACACACACACAGCCTCAAACACACAAACATATGCAGCCAGAGAGATCATCTGTACTCTAAATATTTAAAAAGCCCATTCCTTTGTCTGTAATTAAAACCACTGCAGCATTCCAGAGCTGTATCCCCTACCATCAACACATCTCTCTCCCTCCATCTCATTCTACTCTCTTGTTCTCGTCTTCCTTCCTCCATTTCGACCTTTGCTTCAGTTGCTTAGAAATGGGAATGTATGAAAATCTCCCAAAAACAATAAAACCGTGGGAATCATCTGTGCATCGACTGCCCTCTCCTTCACACCCACGAGCACTCCAACACCATCTCTCATTTACACTCGCAGTTCATCTAGAAAGGCATCGGTTCATTAACTGCTGGGAGAAAGTTAAAGGTCAGGTTTTGTCTGGAAGGTAGGCAGCCGTCTCTCTTGAGAAGGTTGCTTTTCCTAAGAGAAGTAATGATATGTTAGGACATCCCGCAGAGCAAACACAGGAACTATGAGTCAGCGCCACACACTGTTTGGTTACAAAACTCAGGGCTTCTGTCGTGCCCCGGCCTGCAGAATACTGGGGGTAAATCCTCTCCCTGCCCCACCGCTTCCTCTCATCAGAATTTGCCCAAATCCTTCTTTTATCACCGTGTTTGCTTTGTTGAGCTCACTAATGCTCTCCAGTCCCTCTCATAAGGTAGGTGTTTATATGCATGTGTGTGTGTGTGTGTGTGTTTGCTTTGGCCTGCCCAGTAATGCTTCCCATCCCTTCACCATCAACATGGAAGGAATTCAGAAAGTAATGCGATGAAGGCCTAAGAGCGGGAACACACACTTAGAGGCTCACAGGACAGACATGTTCCTGGAGAGAGCAACAGTATATTGGTCCCTTCTAGTAGCCGCGCAGTATGTAGCATGAGATTGTGTATTTGTGTCTGTGTGGAGTTGTAAACAAGCACTTCTCATGAAGTGGAGATGGTCTAGGGAGAGCTGCTCTGATTTCAGACATAATTTATTTATTAGACCCCTGTGTGGGACGTACACACACAGTCACACATGCACACGCGGCGACAGAAAATCTGCAGTTTATTCCATCACGCACCAGCGATCAACCTCATTCCCTCACCCTTGTCTCTCCACCCCCCCCTCCCTCAATCACTGCCTCCTTCCTTCTTTAAAATCGATGGAGTGTTTTGTCACCCAGTGCTGCGTTTCGTGCAATATTCATCTGAAGAAAAAAGCTCATCTCACACTCACTGAATTTTCATAAACCCTGCATGGCATTGATTGGTAAATGAAGGGCAACAGGCTTCACACACATGAATGTCTGGGTATGCAAACACACACACACTCACTCACACACACACACAGACACACAACAACCCTATTATCCAAGCTTCAGATGAAGGCTTTGCTTCGTACCATTGGAATCTGACAGTGATTTATGGATAAGGGGAGTCACACTACACCCTGATACACACAGCAACACAAAGCAAGGTTACTGGCCCAAACACGGGCACAAAGAAAGGTTACCGCACTACCAACAAAGCCATACTGACAACAGTGCACGCTGTGGTTCGGGGTCAACACTACATCAATGCAGCCCATTGGATGAATTCAGCTGGCCGACTAAATAAATGCATTGGCTGCTTTCACTAACTTGTTTTGATGAATTTCATGAATATGAACCTTTCAGCTCCCTCACTTAATGATTCCTTAATGACTCTTCCGGAAACTGTACGAGGCTTGGAAAAAGCACGAGCGACTCTCTCAATATCATAGTGATCCTAAGTTTATATGCCAGGTTCTGGAGTCATTTTCCGCTGCATTACCACTGTGGTTTAGTCGGAGCGGTGAACCCTGAGAGACCAGACACACCCTGCCTCGCAGTGCAGGTATGCCCTCTCCGCTGCCAGGCTTTTTTCCTTCCATTTTTTTCTGCATGGACATGTGAGATCCTCTTTATATCTGCTATCAGTTACAGCTCAGGTGAGGACATTGCATTCCTTCTGACTCATTATGAGTGTCAAGAACACAAGGCAGCGATTTAGCTAGTAATTTGCAACGATTTTAGCTTCATGGTTGGTTTTGGAACACACACATGCAGACGCAGCAGGAGAAAAACAGATTCCAGAGGGAATACTTTTTTTCTGCACAGCAACCACAGACCTTTTCTGCAGTGCATTGCAAAATCCATTCTGGGTGCTAGTTTGTCGCTACTCGCATTCTTGCCAGGACAAAACAGACAGCTCTGATCCAATTTCATGCAAAAGCAAAAGATAAAGGGAATGCAAAAGACGAACAAAAAAAGGAAATGCTTGCCTGTAGCAAGTGCTTAAAGTTAAATAAAACACAGATGACTCACAGACGTGGAACATGGAGAGTGAGTCATCCATAATGAAGCTTAATTTGGGAGCCAAACACTTGTTGATTGATGATCTAAATGCTTAGGATTTTCTAATGATATTTTCTAATGAATTCAAGAACAGGTTTGCCGTTAGTGCCACAGTCATACACGCTATGAAGATAAAAATGTAGAAAGTTGAATCATTTGAATAAGGGTTCATTTAAAAAAAGCACCTCCCTGATTTGCTCATTTCACCACTCGTGCTCTCGTGATGAGTCCTAAAGCTCCGGCAACAATAATATAGGTTTGCATGTGTGTGTGTTTAGTGGACCTTCGTGAAAGCCACTCCAGGGCTCTCCAAGGCCAGCCAGCCATGGGTAGCTCAACGATTGAGGATCGGCACTCAGGAGGCCGACCGACAAAAAGGCTCTCCCGCTCCTTGTGTGTTTTAAAGAATGAGAGAAATACACTGTTTAGAAGAGAGGGAAGACTGAGAAGGGGAAAGAGAGTGGAAGAGGGTGAGAGATGAAAGAGAGAGCAGGTGTGAGTGCCTGAAACAGTACTGACAACTCAAAGACAGTGGCCTATTCAGCGCTACCTAATTGCAGTCGCGGTGGCTGCTTGTTTCCTTAATTTCCCCTTTAGAGCAATGCAGCAGCTCTTGTTTTACACATTAATTATGTTTTCTGGGATCCACTCGCTGCCCCTCCCCCTTGCTGTTGACGGACAGCTTGGCTGCCTCCTGGTCCAGCCTGGCTCTGAGCAGGGGAGTGGGTGATTGAATAGGCTAATAAATAGTGAAGGAGGGATTGGTCACACCCCACCCTATTGTATCTGCGCTGTCACGCCTGACCCTTAACCAAACACACCCCCACACACAAACACACATGAACCCACACACAAACTTTGATGGCCAACAATGTGTGCATACGTAGTCGCGCACAGACGCACACACCTTCACGTCACCTCGGTCAGCCCTGACCCTATAACGAATACCCAGGCTCCCCCCTGTATCCAAGGTGACAAAATGAGGCCCCAGCTATTGCCTAGCAACCAGGGAACAATGAGCACCAAGGAGACGGAATGGCGTGAGCAAAGGGCAAGCTATTCTCCGGGGGCTGAGGGTGGGATGGAGGGATGGGAGCCAAGGTGGGGAGAGGAGGCGACTAGGGGTGATGGGAATGGTGTTAGGACACATCTTTAACCATGTCACAAAGAGGGTGCCTGCCTGGGAAACAAGGCAGTGCTTCTCTAACCCCACTGGACATCTTCCTTCAACTCTGTTCAGCTCACTCTCACAACTATCTCTTACTTTTTTTGGTACGCAAACCTTTGCTCAATATTCACCCACAGTATGAGGAGACACTGGGACTAAAGCTAAAAAAATGAAATGGTGCATAACTGACTCGTGCGTTGATTTTAAACACTGAAAACATTTTTGTTATTTTACACGTGCTAACTTAGGACCAGCAGCATCCTCTGGGGCTAAAAATTAAAACCAAAAGGAGGACTGCACTTGAGAGCGGTTCCAAAAGACTAAACGCAACGGAAGAAACCACAGTGGGTGACACCATTGCCGTTAAGTCCATTTTATATGTACAGTTTTTTTGAAGGACTGATAACAGTTACACTCTAATAATAAATCTCAGAGTCATTTAACTGATTTGACTGACATTCCAAAATTCTGACTTTACTCATGTAAATAAATCTTTTTATCAGTTCTCTGTGTTTTTCAGCCCTTTGAGCAGTGAGGGTGCTAGCACAGATGTGTTGCTATTTTCCAGCTTTCTATATCCAGAAACATAGGTGAAGGTGAATAAAGGTGAGACTGCCGAGGGGGCAAATTGCAGCATAAGAACGCTCTGCCTATCCAGTCTCCATAGAAACTATTTAGATCTATACTATAAAAAGCCAAAGGAATGAGAAAGATTTAAACCAATTCAGAAAGCAGGCCGCAGAGCTGTAATGATTTCACTGTGATATTTATCGTATATCAGTGCTTGACTGGGTTTCTGCCATTACCTCCAGCCAAAGTTTCAGCAAGTATATTTCTCCTGAAACAGGTCTCTTTAGATCATCGGATTGATATTCCAGTTCAATCAACAAACCCAAAAGAAACACATTTTTCAATGAAAGATATTTCAATTTACTGGATGAATGGTTAAAACTTGTGGGGATAGGTTAATTGGATAATCTAAATTGCCACTAGGTGTGAATGTGCCAGTGAATGTGAGTGTGAATGGTTGTCTGTCCCTGTGTGTTGGCCCTGCGACAGACTGGCGACCTGTCCAGGGTGTACCCCGCCTCTCGCCCTATGACAGCTGGGATAGGCTCCAGCGCCCCCCGCGACCCTGAAAAGGATGAGCGGAAGCGAATGGAATGGAATGGTTAAAAAAAGTCTTAAGTGAGCCACGGCAGCAATGAGAGACGGGAAACAAATGGAGTAAAATGAGTGTTTAGGATGTGCAGAGGACTTTTGGTTGCCAGTTTGTTAGCTTGTTTATGTGAAAGCTCTTTGTTAACCTTCAATGATCTTCTCTCTTTTACAACATCTTTATGAAGTGGAACCAGGGCACAGCTCCTCTGCTCTCTCACAGTAACAATGTTTGATTCATACAAACTAAAAAATGCTTCCTTTCTCTGTTTTTAAACCATTATAAATTGGATATTGGACCTGAAAACAATGTACTGTTTCCTGAATGACAGAACAACATGCTACACTAAATAAAGAAATAATAAAAACAATTATCAATTGCAACTTTAATACACAGCAACTATGATTAGCTGAGGACAGGAAATAGACTTAATCTACAAAAGAGAAGTAAGGCCATTCTGTGGGCCTAATGAAGGTGTCACAGGGAAGGCGTGGTAATGGCCTGTGGCTAGGCATTACGGATTAATAGAAACATAACTGCTCAGTCTCTTTCTTTTTCTCTCTCTCTGACACACACACAGACATACACACAATAGATTTTGAAAGGATTTAAAGGGCTGCACATGAAGGATTTAAGGAATTGTGATGTTGCTTCTGGGCAAAGTCAAATCAAAGAACTTCAGACTTTGTTCCAATATCCTTTTGTCACAATTTTGTTTCTCTAGACTTGAAATGTTGACACACTCAGAAATCAAGCAAGGAGCAGTAACAGAAAATGTTCCAGGATTTGTGTGTTTGCCACTGTCAGGCCTAAGCCTTTGTCCTGCATGAGGTATCTGAACATCTCTGGCATGTAAATATCAGTAAAGGTCTCTGGAATAATGTATTGGACTACTGGAATACTGGAATGTTGTAACTTACACAGCCTTTCCTGGCTTGCTGCCTTCTTTGACAGTGGTGTGTTTATATCTGTGTCTGGCTTTGGACAGTCTTGACTCCGTGGGAACTGTTTGAATCTCCAGGTCTACACTTGGCTGGAGTTGCTTCACTACTCTTTTACCCTACAAGCCACAATCCCGTGGAGGTAATATCCACTTCACTAACACCAGTACCAACAACACCCCCTCCAGTCATCGGCTTGATCCCTACATGAAAGCTGCAAGCTCATTACCACAACCTGGGGCTCATCAGGGCTCCCATTCCCGGGGCCTTTTATAAGCCAGAGAAGATGGAGAAATGCAGCCAGGAGGGGAAATGGAAGAGAGAAAGAGATCTCTTATAGGGCTTGCCATCCAAGCAGCCAGGTGTTAAAGATACAGATAAGACTTTGGGAAGAAATCACAGGGGGGAGGAAATAAGGGGAAGAGGAAAGGAAAGCGATAAGGAAGGTAGGACATGGTAGATGACAGAGAGGAAGTGAGATACAGCAAAAGGGGCAGGGAGATGATTGAAGAAAAAGCTGACAGAGAAGGCGGCCTTCTGCTCCTATCTCTGTGCACTGTTTCATCCTCTGTAGGGCCCCGGTGTCACTCAGGCCTCCTTCAGCAAAGTCCAGCTTTGAAGTGATAATGGGGCTTTTGGCTAATGCTCGACTGCAGGTGCCCTTAGTTCCCTCTCGCTCACTGTCTCCCAGCACAGCCATATAGATGAGAAAAGATGAGAATCCTTTCAAAGTCTACAGATGAGGCCAATCTTTCTTCTCTGTGCCTTTTTTCCTTTCTCTCACATTATCTGCCAACCCCACTTACTCTATCCCCACACTATTTATTGCTTCCCAGGCACTGTCCGTCACTTTCAGGTCCTTGTATTGCCCTCTAACTCATTTTACCCTCTTTCAACTCACCGCATTCTCCATCTTTATGCTTGATTGAATTGCTGCACTGCACTTGATCTGAGAGTAAGGGATTTTAAACTACCGCAAAAAAACAATTTAAAGTTCACTCTGGAATACAATCAACTTTCCGAGTTCCAGAAATAATTAATCAAATATAAGAAAATATAAACATATATATATACACAGTGCTTTCTCCTTCACTGTTCTCCTTTCTTTCATCCTCCGTGCTTTTCAAATGTGACTTCCATCTCTGTGTGACTCCCTCCCTTTCAATCAATACTCAGTGTATCTCTCCTCCCTCCACCCTCTTAGGTGTAAAATTGGTATGGCTACACAACAAATAAACACACACAGGTCTGTCTGCATCTCAGATATAACACTTACTTCTGGAAGCTTTGATTGGGCGGGGCAGGTTTGTGCATGTGCATGTATTTTCCTGGCTGAAACAGCAGGGAAGGGGAATCAATTCCATCCCCCAGCGATTTCTTGTTAAACCAGAGAAAGGTAAGATGGAAAGACACCCACTGCACAAAATATCATACTGTTTCTCACAAATATATACATATTTATACATCCACAATAGGCATACATATGCATTGCAAGGCTAATGAGATCACGGCTTCATGCTGCGATACCAACAGGAGAGAACTGTAAGAGGGAGCCACTATTGGAAACAGATAGGCGTTTGTACTGGAATTCATATTTTCCTGCTTGCAATGCTCACCAGCTCTGCACTGCTCAATATGTCTTTTTAATGGAATGTAGGCAGTCTGTGTACCTAAGCAGACAAGTGTCTTTTGTTCAGTGAGAAAGCAGAATGGCTGAGGCGAAAGTACAGAGTACAGAGGTACACGACAGAAAGCTCTGGTTGGATTTTACTAATGAAACAGATGAGTCCTTATAAATATAATAAACAAAAGTAAACAAGTCAATTTTGTTTTTGTTCATGCTTATCAGTGTTGGGTATAATAGATTACTTTGTAACTCATTACTGTTGTCACATAATATTTTTCTATAACACCAATGTTACATTACTGTACAAAGTTCAGTAATCACATTACAGTTACAATTACATCATTGCTTGGGATTCCAAAGGTTCTTTAATTATCTGCATGATGGGCAGATGAAAAGTTAAAAAAAATGTATCAAAAATGCATTTTTCTTCCTGAACACTTGCAATATAAAACGCTGCTTTCAGTTAATGTGAAGGGATGAGGAAAATGGTGGCAATATAAACATTACTTCTTTTTTATTGCACTAAAGGATAAGAGGACAGTGATAGAGTGCATGGAGACTGCCTCCAGGATAGTAACTGTATTACAGTGCTAACAGAACATCGATGTTTTGCAAGCATCTGCACAGAAAGGACAAAACTAGCAAAGAATCCAGAATGAGGTTAAAGCTGAGTGTATGCTGACCCCAGTACAGCAGCCAGAGCCTGTTCTTCAACAGGTAACAAAGGCAATGACGAGCATTAACGCTTGTAGCACTGTAACCTCTGTTTATACCTGCATCTATTTCTACAGTAGAAACACATTAAAATCACAGAGGCAACATGAAGTCTCTTAAGGCTGGTTTTCATCATTGCTCTGTGTTATTAATGAAGAATGTACAATGCATTACATTTCTTGAGAAACGACCCGAACACTGATGTAACAGGTTAATTACATGAAGGCTGTATTGATTCTCCTATAAGTGCACAACTGCCAATCAGACTCAATCAAATTTAATCAAATTCAATCCAGAAAACCTGTTGTTGCATGCTTACATCCATCACCATTAGCACCATATTAGCCTCATTAACCCCAAAGCACACAAATAACCATCTTCATGCAACAGCAGCAGCTCATTAGCCTGTAGCATCTCAAGAACAAAAGAGTGTGTGCTAAGTATAAAACCCTTGAGAATGGACCTGCTCACCACAGACAGAAAAGAGACATCTCACAATTCACAAACACAGAGAAATATAGCCACAGGGAATACGAAGGAGTTCAACCAAGTCTCTCCTTCCACAGGATAAAGGGATGTGTCCAAAGCCTATAATTATATATGCATACAAAACTAAACATCCAAAAATCTCTTTCCATCTATTATACCACCCTTTTTCCAAGCAACTGGATCATAAAATATGAGGCTCTGTTTGAACTATTTCACCTTCCAAATCTTTCTTTCTTTCTCTGTGTGTCTTCCGCTTACTCAGAAAAGGTAAACAGCCCAAGTCCAAGCCCCACAGAGCATTGGTTGCTACAGCAGCAAATCGGCAGGAGGTGGGCAAAGTATGTGTGCAGTGGCATTTGTGTGATTGTGTGTGTCTCTATGTGAGTGTGTGTATGTGTGTGAAGGCATAATTTGCCCTGCAGTTTGTTTGTTTCTGCTTTTCAAAATCACAGAATCAGAGACTGAGCCTGAGGCCACAGGATGGGGCTGGACTAATCATTTACTGTACGCATGTGGGTTTGCACAGTGTGTGTATGTGTGGGTAGCTCCATGCTTCTTCCTGCTTTGCAGGATGTAAGGAAGGGTTTTCGAACGCCTTCACCCCTCCCCACCCATGGGATCAGAGGCGGTGTTTGGGTCTGCTTGGGATACGTCCAACACTGAGCACCAGACTCTCGCATCCAGACCCTAACAGCTCATAACTAGAGATTACACACAAATACTCTAGTCTTCCTGCTAAAAACTTCACACACGACACTTCCACATGATGATCCAGAGCTGATAGTGTTGATCGAAACCCCAGATCTTGAAATGAACCGTAACGAGGTGGACAGATGCACTGAGTGAGGGAAACACCCTCTGCAGGGAGATTGCACTCTATTACTGCTGTGATGAATGAGCTGGATTTCTCATTCTGATAGATGCATTCATACTCCATGCTGCTTGACTGTATGAGCCAATTTTGCACACACATGACTACTAAGCAACATGACCGCAAGCAGGACAACCCAACGAGCACTGCATTGGTTGTTATTCCTGGAACGGGACTGCAGACTTCCTCAAACCCCTGCTCTAAGATTCCAGGGAGTAAGTGCATATATGTGTGTTTGTGTGTGCATGAGGGTAGCCTTTTCTCCTCTGTGCGTCAGTTCCAATCTGGACCAGGCGAAGCCAGCCGTCACAGAGGCAAACTGCCGGCAACGGCACAGAGAGGAGGAGGAGGAGGAGGAGGCCTCTTTCTGCAGCTCTGCGAGTGAAATCCCCGTGTGTGTATACTCATGACGGATCTAGACCACACTGTGATGTCTTATTCATGCCGTATCAATTCATAATGACCAGCCTAGTCCCCAGTGTGAAGATGTGCGTGCACACGCAATCACATACGCATAAGAATGTGCATGTGTGTGACTGGACGGTCACCACTGAAGAACTTGCGCATGTGTGTATATGTGTGTGTGTGTGTGTGTGCGCACATGTTTGCTTGTATGAATATTTAGAGCATCAGAGATGGTATGAGTGTGTATGTAGAACAGCATGTACCAGACAGTGGACATACACACACACACACACACACACACAGACCACTGATGTCCCAGTGCTTGAGTGTGAATATTTAACAAGCCTCAATCCATCTGTTCAATTATTCATGAGGAAGGACACAAAATCGTTAGTAAATATAAACACCGCTGTTTCTCTCCTGCTTTTGCTACATCTTTGCTGCTCTCCTTTGCACCTCTGACCATCTCTCTCTCTGTTCTTTAACTTTGTCTTTCTTCTGTCTGTTTTTCGTCCTCTTCTCATTCCTCTTGTGCTGTGGTTGTGAATATTTCAGATGGCAGAGTGGTTTTTAAATTACCCCCTTTTGGCTTCCGCTCTCCTCACATGGTTTGGTCTGCATTTCTCTCTCACACACGGTCCGACTCGTAAAGAAAACAGTGACAAGCCATAAAAGCCACTTTTACCATCTGACAAGGACAGGGGCAGGAAGAGGGACGGGGGCAAAAAGTTAAGGCCTGGGCAGTTTGGTCGCCAAGTCAGGTATTTCAAACTGCTTAAAAAATAAATAAATAAACCTCACCCATGCATTGAAGTTAAAATATCACCTAGCGTCACTCAAATTAGGAAAAGAAATGCAGATAAACACCTCTGATGGTTTTTGTTGAGGAGGTGAGTTCTTCCATGAATAGTGAAAAAATGTGTCTTTTGTTATTAGTGCTCAAAGGATCCTTGGAGAGCATTTTCATTGCCAAGGTCAATGCTCTTTCTGGCAGTTTTAAAGAAAGTGATGAGGATCTTCATCAGATTTGCTGGGTTCTTCAACACAGCCTGAACTCTACTGGGCCAGCTTTCTTTTAATTTATTTAAGTATTCTCCAGGAATAGTTCTCCAGGCTTTTTGAAGGACATTCAAAACTCTTCTTTGGACGTTGGCTGCCTTTTGTTCTGTTCTCTATCAAGATGATGTCACCCTGATTCAATAATACTGAGGTGTGTGGGGTTTTTTTATGTTCAACATGAAACCCTTGCCAATCAGATGCTTTTCAGATGGTTTTGCATGGTGGATCGCTGGCTTGTCTCTTGAGATAAGTTTTCTATGCCTGAATGAGCCATAACATCCTGTACTGGACTGAAAATGAAGTGAAAAAGGAACCAATGTCCAAAGAAAAACTTTGAAACACTGTCAGAAAACCCAAAGAACTATTGCCGAAGACCATTTGGGCAACTGAGTGAGTCAGGTGGAGATGCAAATGCTAGCAAAACAACCATTAGCAGCAGATTAAAAAAAAATAGTTGGATGTCCAAATTAAACTGTCATTTTCACCATAGAAGATCTCAATAGCATGCATGGTCAGAGGCTGGCCAAGATGCATATACAACTAGTTAGAGCTACAATAGCAGTCAAACATTACAATCATTTTTGTTAAGTGTGTTCAATAAAAACGTACTACCATAATGACAATACTGTCACAATTCACATACTGTGCAAGTAACTTCATAGTGTATACAATATACTAGATGGAAATCTAGAACGGAAGTTTCGAAATGGATACACAGTGTGAAGTCTGAAGCTAGCTTCACTGAAGTCTGTGCTGTCATTATTTACTTAGTGTCAGACAAACCACAGTCAAGAAATCAGGATGTCTACCATTGATGGCACAGAAACCTTCTGATGAAGATGAGTTGCCATGGGGACTGCTGCCAAGCAGGAGCCCAAACAGTCCTCTAAGGAAGAGAGAGAGTCCTAGCACACTGAGGCAGGTCATTCATCAGAAGAGACAAAGAGAAGGAAACAACAAGACCAGCTTGAAGCATTAACAGCCTGCCAGATGCACACACACATGCATGCATGCATGCAAAGACGCCTACACAGCACAGTATTATACAAACACAAACGGTCACGAGGAGAGAAAAAAACCCCACACACATTCAACTCAGTCTTTCACGCAGTCATACACAAAAAGTCAAAAGTCAAAAGAGTTAATTTGCTTGCTTTATGGCACAAAAAGTCTTGGAACACTGGAGTAAGTTTACAAGCCAATCAATCTGAAGCAAATGAAAAGGGGAAAATAGTGTATATGTGCTGAATGGTAACAAAGTCAAAACAAATGGGAATACTGTGACAGAGAGATGATTTATAGGCTTAATGATAGTGCACTTTATTCAAGGCCTTCCTACCCTAAATAATTCTTTATTTTCACTCTGAGCTACTGTTCCCTAAGCATCAAGCAATCAACAAACACAAAACACAGCATCCCTCCAACACAAACACAGAAGAAGCAGCTTTGCATCAACACATATCTGAAGCGGCTCTTTTATCTACAGTCAAAGCCACAGAAAGGACGTAAGCCCTTGTGTATGCATACCATCCACACACACAGATCTAATTATAGTGTTATTCTCTGAGTGTTTGTGTCTAATTAGTGTTATTTACATTTTCCCTCAGTTTTCTTTCTCTTGTGTGTGCACATTTGCCTGTGTATCTCAGTGAATGTGTGTGTGTGCGTTTGGTGTTTGTGTATATTAGAGTACCCGTTGCCAGGCATTAACATTAAATTGAAGGATGTAAAAAAGCTTCTTAAAGACGGATGAGACACACCCCCTTTTTCAAACCTTTGCCAGGGTTTCCTCAGCTCCCCTGTAGTGCAGGTACTACCTCACCCTTCCCACATCCCTCCACCTCCCTCATCTTTCCTGGGGAGATATACAAGGGAAAACCTTCCCTGACTATCTCCTTAACCCACAACATAATACAAAAAGTTTGTCATTATCGAACGCGACACCCCCTCTAAACAAACCTGTGTTGCTGTCCCAAGCGAATAAGCTTGCTCAAAAACCTCAAAATACCCCTTTGTCTCCTCCTCCCCCAGTCACCCATCGTCAGCCTAAACCAGATGCTATTCCCTGGGGCCAGCTATCAGACCAATTGCTCTACACGCCCCCGACTCTGCTCACCTATGCCACTTTTTTCCCTCCATCCTGCGGTCCTTCCTTCCTCCTGCTCTCCCACTGCGAAAGCACACTAATTACAAACATGGATGAGTAGATTACAGATCTGAAGCGCAGTGGAAGTGGGATAAGGAGTAGTCAAGGGTGGTGAGAGGGGGGCAACAGGTCGTTAACAGTGATGAATGCAACTCTATTTTCACTGTTATTGTTCAGTGATGTTCTGCGCAGCGCCTCTCACCTCCGAGCCACTGTTCCCATGCCGTCTTGTAGGGGTCATCCATCACAGGCAGCTTTAACTAACTCCGTCTCTCCCTAATCATCTCTAATCAGTTCCAATTATCTTTCCTATTTCCCCCATGCATCAGTGTCTCCAGGATCTCTGAGGCATGGGAAAAGATAGGAGGCAGTGTAGCGGGGGTCTGTATAAAGAGTTTGGCTCTCACAAGAGAAAGTACGTAGCTCTGGAAAATCCACCTGTGCAGTTCTCTGTTTTTTAAATGAACCAAGACACATTATACACCTTAAACCTATTAGCTTTGACGCTTTAGCAGAATTATAGTACAAGATAAAATCCAGTTATTTCTAAATGCTAAATATTTCTTTCTTTTACAGTAGGCTTTACTAGAGCTCTTTAAAAATGTGTTCTAGCAAGGGCGCTTGGATTAATTCATCTTCCCTTTGCAGTGCAAACTCATTACCCCGTTAACGTAATGACTCCATGGGATCAAGTGTTTAAAAACTTCCCACAAAACAACACTACACTGCTCATTTAACCAACAGCCTTTTATTAACCCGGTAGCTTTTCCTCTAAAGTTTAATGAGAGCGACAATCTCATCTGCTATCCCTCGCTCCTCTACCCCCTTTTGCCCTTCGCTCTGTTTGTCCTCTCAGCAGGGTGTCTAAGACAAATGGCCACTTTGTTATACAAGCTTTCCTTAAAACCCTCACTCTAGAATGAGCAAAGAGAATAATAAAAAAAAGAGTAGAGCAAAAAAGACAGCAAGAGCGTAAAAGTATAGAAAAGCAGAAGGGGAGCAATTAATCCTGCTTCCAAGAGAAGAGAAACCATCTGGGTTTGTGCTACACCTGAGGGCAGCGGGCTTTCACATTAACCTCTTTTGCTGGGATCATAAAGGCAGACCCTAACAAGCCCCAGTGAGCTCTTTGAGCAAGTGCAAAGACTCGCACACAAATACATACGCAACCACAGACTCTCTTTGTCTGTTGAGCTCTCTCCCTCTCTTTCTCTGTCGTCCTCAGAAACACACATAAATGCACACATGACATAGCAGTGAAAGTCTTCCTCTGGGAGATGAGGACCTTTTAAGTCCATTAAAAGCTGCTGGCGGGAGCGAGACAAGGCTGTAACCCAACCGCATCCAACTGCAACCAGAACCCATGGTGTGGTCGGGAACACCACTCAGGAGTTGAGAAACACCTTAGGAAAAAAAAAATCTTTGTCTTCTACTGCTGCTCCTGATCCCACGTTACTAGCCCAAATTTTTTTTTAACAAGGACCAGAAGTCTTTCACAAAGATTGAATTATTGCTGATTCCTTGGCCTTGGATTTGTTTTAACTGTTAAAAAATGTCAGGCACTTCCACACCTGAAAAGCCTCAAGGTCAATTGCTGTTCTCTTTTGTCTAACCAAGGATAAAGAACAAATGAGTGTATACACAGACACATAGCGAATCGATTAAGCAATGTTAAACAAAGTCTCACTCTCCAGAACATGGCTGAGAACTCAGTGATAGGTTTAGAATAATGACCATGAAGTTAGACTGGATGTGTTAGCACAATCCTTTGGCTGCTGGCTACGCCAGCTGCTCCAGATGGACCAATCACACTGGTTCAAGGCCATCGGCTGGTCTGAGAGGCCTTGGTCTGCTCTTAGTCTACTAGACACACAACTCAGTGCTGCTCAGTGTGAGCAAACAACAAGACAACCAGCCTTGTACCAAAAGAGGAGGCCTTAAATTCCCAGCGGCTGGTTTGGGCATAATGATAGGTGACGTGGGGAGATAGTTGCAAGGAAGCGACAGATAGATTCAAGATGGTGTTAAACATCAAACGCAATATAAACAGATGGAGGGCTAAGGCCAGGATCATGGGTTAGTAGTACCACTATGAGTATAGAAGGAAGGGAAATGATTTTTCCATGTCCCACTGTTTCATTATTCCCAGATGCTCCAGGTAATCTGAACGCGAATAATAGGGGCTCCAATGATCAGTTAGCAACAGGGACACTGATTATACCAAAGAAAGAAAAAGAAACATAGAGCCTCTTTGTAGATGGGAATAAAAGTTAAGCATTACTGTGGGATCGTCTCACTGCATGAGGTGCATGAGTGGAAGGATGCGTGGGTGTGTGACTGAATGGGACCGGTCTTAACAAGAAGCAAACGAAAGTGTGCTCCACCTTCACCATTCATATGATGAAGGTGGAGCATGCTCGCATGACATAAAACAATCTCATTAAGTAACAAAGCCATCCTTTCACCTGGACTTAGTTTCACAGTCTAATTTGTCCCTTAGCTCCAGCCTGATCAAATCTCTGTCACCCCTGGATCTTCTTGCAGACAGTCTGAAGCCCTTTTCAGACACAGGATACGTAACATTGCTGGCTTCATCCAGCTCTTAAACTGGTGCCATTCTGTCATTCAGACACTTTTATGTTATTTTTCAGACAAACCCACACGATGAGAGAGCCAAAGTACAACCACGATTTTTTCCATATGTGCAAAAGAGCTGTTACACTTGAGGCAGCAAGCATTGTCGGCATAGTGACTTTAATTTGGAATGCTAAGTTATCTTTGCCATTTAAAAGAGCAGGATCTGTGCTGTGAGCTGCAGAAGCTGTCCCACAAAGGACCGTTCTTCCGGATTAGGAATTTCAAAACTGCGTCACAGACAAATTGCAAATTAATGTGCAAGTTATTACTGCTTATAAATCCATTAATGTAGCTATGAAGCCAACTAGTTTAGATGTCCATTCTTCTCACCCAGTTCATTTTGCCTTACGGTCAACAAGAAAGAGTTCTGATGTGTATTTCAGCAAGTGCAATTGAAATCTATTTGTACTTTAATTGTGTTTATATGTAATCAAACCAAAGCCAGAATTCACCAGACTTGCCTAACTGAGCCATCTTTGGTGGTTTGCATAGTGTGCGCTGACAGAGAAGAAGAGGTAAATTAATAAAAAAGCGAATGTACTTACAGTCGAGACAGGCCAGGGTTCTTCTGAAACAGCAACTCAGGAAGCTGCTGCAGTTGATTACGGTTCAGCCGCCTGCAGCAAGGAAAACGTATGATCAACCAGTGATTGTGTGTGTGTGTCTATGCATGTGTGTCCTTGAATGTGTAGGCTGTGAATAATTTCTTCTAGCTCCCGTAGAATCGGCTTAGCCACAGGCTATTGTGTTTCAGTGTGCTCTGCATGTCACATAAATATCCAACTGAAAGTTCGGGGGAATTGAAACTGCTAGTCAGAGACAGTGCCGTAAATTATCGCTACGCAGTTAAATTACTTTGTTTTGCCTTGCAAAACAGCATTCTGTTGACTTTCCCCAGAACAACAAAATAGCAACATTCCAATTTTTTAAAAAGTGAATCATATCCATTCAATTATAGGAACTAAAACATTTTATTCGGGACGATCTATCGAAAAAAGATGTTTCTAAATAAAATTAAGAGGAATGGATGAGCTTATTCAAGCCCAAGGACACACTGAGAGGAGTGGTGGTTGGCAAGAGACGCCACGTCAAACAGCTAACATCTAAGACTGGCAGGCTTTATGCAAATACAACAATTAAGTCAATGGAGAACAGACTGTTGCTAATCTGTTGAAAACCACAACTCTCTCCTTTTTGAATGGCCCATTTGAGGCCCATGGGAGCGAATGCAAGGACTGCGGCACAGAGACGCTGCAAATGTGAGAGGCAGGCCACTGCCATGCCTTCAGACAAATTCAGACAGATGTTAGGACTTGTGCCACACACTGTATACACTGAGAAGAGTGTTCGGCCAGCTGAGAGGGAAATTTAGTGCATAATGGACATTAATGGTCTGCTGCTGCTTCGTTCACACTGAACTGTACCTGCTGGTGGGTTAGTGGCTTTTAAACATTAAAGAAACGAGCCACTCAATTTCCACATTGGTCTGGCACATGGAAATGTCTACCCAATGTTTGGGATCAGTTGAATATGGAGGAGGAGGAGGAAAGGCAAGCTGTGCGTGGTCTCAAGTTTGGTAACATAGACTGTTAATGTGGGTTTCAGATCAGGGGAAAGTCTTTTATAAGTTAACCACTATGTCTGCATTATGGCGTGGTCCATAAAGTCATCTGCTGTGCAGGTTTCCATGTGGCTAGCACTATTGATTTACTAATGAGCGGGTTAAGGAGTGGTTGATTGCGTTTGTCTGTGTGTTTTCCCGGCGAGTTTACAAGCTGTCAAGGAGTCCTGGTGCTGTCCAGATGAGCCAGGGTCTGCGGTGGGGGAGGCCTTTTAAGCCCACATATCCCACTGAGGGCATTCCTGTCAGGCAGAGCTAATAAAAATACTCGCAGCCCACACCGTACCCTCTTAGCACCATCCAACCACAATGAAAGGCCAGGATAGTGCCACACACTTGATTTCGCAAGATTTTATGTATCATTCCTGTTAGTCTCATTACCCCCAACAAATACAGAGAGTGAAAACACATGAGTATAAGGATGGGATTTTCATTTAAAGTTTAAGTGTGTTCAGGCTATCTAAAGACAACCATTGGTCATACTCACAGTCTTTCCAGCTCCTTCATGTCATCAAAGGCCCCACGCTCAATCACAGTAATCTGATTCTCCACCAGCTGCCTGCAGAAAAGAAGGGAACGAGAAGTGATGTCACGTTAAAGTCTGTAGGGGGTCACTCTGGCTTTAGAATTGTGTAATGGGCTTGGCTTTAGGGTTTAGGGGGCAAGGGATTTTGCAGTATGTACAGTATTTATATATTCAAGTAGGGTGCAGTATATTCAACACTTCTCTTCCACATACACACACACACACACACAGAGGGCAGTGGTGTGGACTGAGGGGCACTGGGAATCTTGGCAAAAGGAGGAGGGATAGCAGCCAGGAAAGTTTCCAAGGTGGTTCAGAAAGTGTGTGTCTGGTGCTCTAGTGTGGTCCACTGAGTGTAGTAGCTGGGTGGAGAAGAGACGAAAAGTATGCAGGGGGTCAGAAAGTGTGAGGTGAGCTCCAAGTTTTTGACATCTGACTGAATCAAGGGCAAGCGGGACGTGCGTGTGTGTGTGCGTGCGCCTGTGAAACAGCATAGCTGTACCATATCAGAGTTTTTAGGCACCACATCAAGGCTATTAGACATAAACAAGCAAACATGGATGCACACAAACACAGAATCCATGCACACAAGTTGGAACACATCCCTTGCTCAAGTACAATGCCAAAGCTAACACACAAAAAAGGGGCTTAGATAGTTTTGGAAGTGTTACAATAACACAAAATCAGGAAGCAGAGAAAAGTGTCCAGCAGCTTTAGAAGCAACAAGCGCTCTCCTTCATTACATACACAACTGTTCTGTGTTGAAGGTAACCTCTCATGTCTCCTGTGAGGCCATGGCGCACTGCAACTCAGCAGTCTGGGCTTCCTCTCCATCGAATATAAATGCTAATCACTTTTCACACTCCATAAACATGGAGAGAAACGTGCAATTCATCTCAGATCTCTTTCTCATGAATTTAGATGGAAGCGGAAAAAATGTGATGAGTACTTTTGAATTGAGAAAACTTTTTTTTTTCTTTTTTTGAGGCAACCTGCGGGTACATAACCTTCAATTTCTCTGATCTATTTTGCTATCTACTTTTTGTTGATTGTTCCTTTATTACTCTGCATTTCATCACAGAACAGACACACTGCAGATTTTGAAGAGCCAAGCACTCGGATAGGTGGATGTAAATCAGCTGTGTTGATTTTAGACTGACAGAAGAGATGGCAGCTGAGTGTAAAGATAAACTTCTGCTCCTTTTCTTCCTCCTTCTGAGGGCAGGATCAGAGGTCAACCTGCTGTTGCCCCACAAAGCCAACACATGTAGACACTTTTTTTTGTTGAACACACAGACTTTCTATGTACCAGCATTTTGTTTATCATGCTTCGTGTATATGGAAGGAAATCCTCTGTGTGTGTGTATGTGTGCCTTACTGTGGCTGTGAGAGTGGATCACAAGCTTAACAGCAAGGGAAGTTCTGTTTTTGGTAGCCCTGCAAGTTGTTTCCTTCTTACTTGCTACAAGCAAGCTGTCGACACGAAGGCATTTAACCTCCACATGAGGGTAGGAGGTGGTGCAGAAAAAGGGGCATGCTTAGGAAGACAAGACGGGATGAGAAACGGTGGGACCAAGAGACTTGATGTAGGGAAAAAAATGGGCAGGGGGGATGGGCGAGTAACCATGAGGATTGAAAACAGTCAGACTTTGCAGGGTAATAGGAATTATGCCGAGATCATGTTACATTTAAAACATGTTCGGGTCTACAGCGCTTCCCCTTTAGCAGCATTTTTAACACCTAGAGCAGTGCTTACCAGTTTGCATGCACATACACACAGAGAAACTTTTATAACTACTTTATTACCCGAAGTCACAAGTGCTGTTTAATTTCACAGGAGAGGGAATTGATGACTTCACCTGAATGTGTTAGCTGTGTTGAGAGCCCATTTAGGACTGGCGCTTGTGTGCACATTACGTGCTGATGTGAGGGAACAGAGGGCAAGTGAGCATGTGTGTGTCTAAGGGACGGTAAAGTGCAACTACAACAGGCAGAATACAGTGAGAGAGAAGTCCATTACATCAGTGGTTGCAGTCACTCAGGAGCTTAATGTACTTTGGAGTAGGACTCTTGATGAATGCATTGCCACTTCAGTGGGTTTATGCTAATATCAGCAGAAAGTCAGTATAGCTGCAAACTGCTAGGGTAGATACAATTCAGATATGCATGGCTAGATAATCTCAGCCACCAACATGCTCCACAGATACTCCTACTGTACAAACAGTTCATTACTGCACATAAACAGAAGGTGAGTACTTACAAAACTCTGAGGTACTTCAGTCCAGCGAAGTCACTCTTAGTGATTCGTGTGAGGTTATTCCCATTCAGCTCCCTGCAAAGGGAAGGATGCAAACAAAAATTAATAATTAAATTTTACCTCTGAAACTATTCTGTAATAGCTTAATGAGCGCATAGCAGCATAGAGGCTGTCACACTTGAGGGATTAAAACAACTGCGCACTTCTGACAAAAGTGACACACACACAAACAGTGCACTTAGGTTTTTACTAAAACATAATCCTGGTATAATAAATGTTGAGATCTTCTTTAAAAGCTAGTGGGTTTTTTTGTTGTTGGAAAGAATCAAGGAGGCTCTAGGTGCTAAAAGGAAGTTCAAGCTAAGTTCCAACTCTGTTGGGAGATATTAAGACGTCCTTTAAAGCCACATTTGAGCTGCCTGTTTGTCTTTCTGTTCCAGCCTCCTCCAACCGAACACCGCCCCCCACCCCTTCCCTCTCTGTCTGCCATGTCCTTCTACAATCGGTGGGGATTAGCAGGAGCCAGCACAGGGGATTTGGGTAGGGCCACAAGGCCAGAAAGCTAAGTGCTTTGGATATAATGGGAGCAGCTCCCTGCTGGGAGCTGGCCATTGCTGCAAATAAACAGGAAATCAAGTAATTGAAGAAGTGATTTGAATTTGAGGTTTGTTTTCAAGTCCTAACCAGATGAACTTGACTCCAACACCCAAGGTTGTTTGGTGGATTTGTTGACCTCTGGTTTGTGTAAATGTAAGATTTACTTCAAACCTCAATAGCAGATTGTATTCTCCTGACAGAGGGACAAACAAAGCAGGCAAAGCAAATCATATAAGCCTGGAAGGCAGTGAGAGTAATCAAAACACACACTTTGTGTGTTCTATTAACTTTCTGAGCATTATGTGTCCACCCTACACTGACCCCCAGGCACTCCTTCCCAAAGTAAAACCAAAAAACTAGTTCCAAATCTACACCGAAACCACTGCTCTCCCTTCCTCAGCAACTCTCTCGCTCTCTCGTCTAATGACCACTCGAGGGACCGTAGTGCTATGCGGTACGAACGAGAACGGTCATTATAGACAGATGGTGGATGTGTGTGCGTGTATACACAGGTGCATCGACAGGCGAAGCGACAGGACCACAGGAAAATAAATAATGGACTGGGCTTCATTAGCCTGGGCTCTGATACACACACATGTGGAGCTCATTACAGGTGCTTACGAGGATAGGCGCATACACCCACACACATGCATTTTTGGATTTCCAGTGTCTTATCTTCAGGGTGGTCATCGCTGATGACACCCTGACAACATTAAATAAGAAAGACTAAGAGACAAAGATATGGGGGTTATTAAAGAGAGGGGTGACACAACAAATATACGGAAAACAAATGCTTTTCCCGCTTAGCAATGAAGTTTTGTTTTGTTATATAATCAGAAGCCTGTCAAATATCTGCATGTAAGCTGTTATAAAACATTTCAAAATCTTCTTATATTGTTTGATATTGGGTGGCTGGACTAAACGAACTCTTTCTGGAAACATCTTCAAATGCTGCAGTATCCCACAGGAAGTGCCATCTTAAAGGACACACCTGCTCAGCAAAGCAGTGACATTTAGGCAATGCTCAAATGCCACCAGCAGGCTATAGTGTTTAGTCAGGATAAATCCATGGATTCATACTGTTTATGACACAGGCTGACCTTTATGATTGACATTTTGAAAACATCAAGCAATTTTTTACAAAGTCCTTGAAATTGCTCAAATGACAGTCAGGTCTTTTAAAGTTGTCCCGACATTAATCTTTCCACCTTAGCTCATCTTCTTCAAGGACAGATGACTTATTGATGCTGTATTGACATAATCCTTGACAGTTCAGTGCCACACTGAGCTGTAAGATTGCATATTTCTTGCATTGTCCTAAGCATGAATTTCAAAAATATATGTACTGGGCAGTGTGTGTGCCTGATTTTTGGACGTCCGGTTGTTGTAAAGTCTTCTGGCATTCCCATCCATTTCTGTTTAAGGAGGGAGTAGCTATGGTATGTAAAAGAAAGACAAACACATAAGGAACAGCGGTATACAAATGGTCACGTTGTTCAGATCTACAGAAAGATTGCAGAATACGCCCTGCAGACGTGATTAAGCCATGACTCTGGATTCAGCATTGCTTGTCTCTGTGTTTATTCCACATCTAAATAATGGCACAGTATGCCAAAGTCAGATTTAGTGCCAGTTCAAGGAAAAGTCTGCTGTTTATTAGCTACAGTATCAGTCATTGCTGTTTCCTTTGTTTTCCAATCAAAGAGAGCTAAGCAATGGCTTTTGGCACTGCAGCAAAGGCATATTAACTCCCTCCATATACAGATGTTTTCTGATACTGACTTTGTGCGGGATTTCACATTACAGTACCGCAGTATTACTTTAGAGGCTGAAAATTATTAGGTATCAGACCGAGTTCCTACAGTAAAAAGATTTCCACTTCCCAGTCTCAGTCAAATCCATTCCACCCTCTGGAAATTCTGTAAGAATTCCCAATGCTGACACACTTCCTGAGGAGAAAACGGATTTATGACATCACAATCTAATCCGTCTTCATCTTCTGTCCCAAGCAGATTGATGCCTGAGAGTATTTCCTGGTGCACCTTCCCTGGGGTGGACATGTGGCAGCTATGCTCCATTGCCCTGTATCTCTATAAATTCAAAGGAGCTTGAAACACTGCTACAATGCTGAAAAACCCATTACGTTTATATCTGCCAGCTGCTGGGGTCCCTCTGCTGAGCCTTTTTCTGACCTGTTTCATTTTGAGCCACATTATGTGAAATGAAACTCCAAGTCAGAGAATAAGCAAGCACAGTGGCTCACTGAAGTTTTCTCACAGATTGATCCACATGTGCTCTTTTTCTTACACACATATACAACTACAATTTCAATATATGGGACCAAAGAATGCATTGAACCACTCCCACTGACGTGTATACGAACAGCACCACTGGGACAGGCAATTGTGTTCAGGTCAGAGCCAAATCACAACTAAATGGTCACAGGAGAAACTACTGTTGGCTGGAGAGATTTTCAGCAGCAGAATCGATTTATGCCAGAAACTCTTCAAAACAAAAACAAACATAGAACCACTGGCTAGCAAATGAGTCATTATGATGAGACAGTTACTTAAAACAAAGCAGGATAAGGCAAACAACTCCATTTAGAGTTCCCACATCTCACAGGTTTTGTTAATCAGTCCATTCAGAAACCATATTACTGCTACTAGGGTTGTCAAAAAAAACAATACAAATCACTACTGAAAAGGATTAGACGCTCATTTGCAGCAGTGTTAATACCAGCAGCGTGTTGTTTGGCTCCTCCAGCTGACACGCAACTTCACACAGTACTGCAGAATGGCAGGCACACAGCCCCTCCTGTCAGTAGCACCTGTTCACAAGGCTGAATTTTGACACTTTGACAAATTTCAAGAGGTCAGAGGTCATGCCAACAACATTCAGGTGTTAAAAAGTTATCATAAATGTTAATCTAGCCAGTACCCATGTTAATGCTAGCTGTTAAACTGTTAGCAATTATCTGATTAGCCACATTAGCCATCTGTCGTCATTAAGCTAGCAGCTAGCAGCTATGTGGAGGCTAGGTAACAAATCAGTTCTGCCCATCTGTATTGTTAATAGCCTGTTAATTTAGCTGGATAACACAATTATTTGTATCACCAGAAAAAACAGCAGTACCTCAGAGAGCTTAAAAATAGTATCTCTTTTTTTGACCACCTAAGAGAATCTTCTTTTTTTTTTTATCAGGCAACTTAGAAATAGTGTTGTCATTGATGTTATTGTTTTTATTGTTTCAATATTTTTTTTAAAGCCTCTTAGTTTTTATGACAAACAATTAAGACGCATTTGTCTTATTTTTTTCTCCAATCAAATTGGCATTGAGTTTGACAATTTCAGCTGCCACACTTTGGGCTTATTTTAATTTATTTTTCATTAATTTCAGTGTTAGTTTTAGTGATGTTCATGGTCATATTGTGGGGATATTTTTGTAAAGTTCAGAAAAAAAACTATGATATTAACATAGCAATAGATATCCAAGTTTAAAAAAAGAAATTTTTTTTAATCAAGCCTTGATAAGCATGTTTTGTTGAAAAATTTGACCAAATTGAAGTTTTTTTCTTCACATTTTTTATTTAAATAAAAAACTTATTTATTTTTTATTATTTTAATTAAGTTTTTTTAAACTACATAAACTACGTGATATAACTTTGTTTGTTTTCCTTTTTTCACACCTACTATTAGTTGTTAATAAGTTTAAGTTCACTATAATAATCACAGTCCCATTGCTGGTGTTAGAGTCTGAGGAAGGTGGTTCATTTTAACAGTCGTATACTTACAGGCACAAATTTTACTAACAGGCTAGCAAAAGTATTTCCGCAAATGAAAACTGCAGTCATTCTGTATCGCTGCTGTAAGCGCCACAGGACCATTTGTCCTGGACAGCTTTAGCCTGGCAGGGAGGACAGAAGCCAGCTGATTGAGGATTGGTGGCATAGCGCTGTCCAAACTCCTCTTGTGGAAACAATCTGATGAACACAAGCTTGAGGTCCCACAGCCTAAAATGTGGATGCTCATTAACCACAATCACACACTGATGATGCTCTTTGACCAGACCGCTGAGCACACATACTAATGAATGAACAGGTTGAGAAGCTGTGAAGAAGCAAAGCATTCCTCTTCCCGCAGACTTGGCAGCATATGGGCTCGACAGCCGTAAAACACGCAGGTGGAGACAGCAGGGGAAGAAAGACAGTCACTGTGAGACAGAAAAAGGAGAAAACTACTCTGACGGCGTTGTTAGCTGTCGAAAACCGACGGTGTGAAGCAGTGTGGCGGAGGGTTGCTGTTAGCCATGGGAGCTGTGAAGAGCTGACGGGCTGTCTGGGAAATGTCAGTGGAGAAATGAGGCCTAAATGGCTGGTAGACTACAAGAAGAAAGTGACCTACATACTAGATGGTCAAACGGGGTACGTAACCAGTCGACTGGGCACACAACAGTCTCATACTGAAAGACTGTGAGAATGAGAAGGAAAGGAAGAAAGACCACCATGACCAAAATAATACACTCTTAAACCCAACTGGAACACTTCTGTCCACAGTAAGAGGTCAGATTTCTGCTCAACTTGAACAAAACATTCCCTCTATTGAAATGTGGCTTTCAGACAAGCAGTTAAGGCCTTTAACTGTACATTTTTAGTGTGTGTGTGTGTGTATGTGTGTGCGTCAGTAATCGTGTAAGTCTGCCTGTGTGTGCAGTCAGCGCGTAAAGACCGTCTGAGTGTGTTTTCCTGGCTCCTGGGCTCCTCAAGGGCTATTTACAGTTTTCATTCTGCTCATTCAGGCCCCAGGAGCAAGATTACTGATAGGAAAGTTAAACATCAAGCGTATCTCACACATGCATTGCCGTCATACACACACAGAAACACACACACAGCTCCTTCTCATAGCCTTGACCACAGTACGGTCTCCTGCATCCTGTCTTGCTACAGGTAAAAGTCAAGGACTCAAACCCAAACATTTGACTTTTGCTGCTCTTTTCTGGGCCTTCACACGACAACAGCATTCCTGGCAAGAAGATACTATGATGGGGGGTTTTTTCGGGGGGGGTGGGCGTTCAGAGCAGTTGCTGCCCTAAGCAAAAATTTTACAGATGGAGAGAAAGACTGGGAGATGGAATTAAGGAGCCTGGGAAAAGACCAGGGGGTAAAGTAGCATACAGACAGCTTCTGATCAAACATAGATAACTTACGGCACTTTCTCATGCTGAATTGAATCAATTAAACATCTGTTTCAATGTGTGTTACGGCCACGGGCTGGAAAAGGAACACACACGGGGCTCTAGTAGAGGCAGAGACTGAAGGGTCTTTCATGGTTTTTACTGTAACCGTAGTTTGTTCAGTGACAGATTCTGAGGTTCTGTTGTGGCTTTGCATGCCGTATGAAGGCTTTTAAGCTATACGAATGTGTACTTTGACTAGAAACTATGGATGAAACAGCTGCACAGCCACATCTATTATGTTTCATTTGTTCCAAACAGAAGACTGACAAGATGTTTGGCTCACAGATGTGCACTGACTGGTAATTTGATGGACGCAGCATATGTGTTTAAATCTGATGGCCTCGAAGAATAAAGACTTGCCATACGTATGAGTCTCACCCCCGCAGAGCACACTGATATCAGCATTCCTCCAGCTCTTTGCAGAGGTTAGCCTATCAACAAATGGATAACCCCCACTGCAAAAACATAGCCATTTTAAATATTTTCAAAAGAAAATCCATCATCGTTTTGATCGTTTACTCGTTTCAGACGGTTACCAAAAGCTGACGGCTTGCAGCTGTGCAAATGTGAGGATTTTTCTTCAGTTCTCTGATATTTGATAGACAATAAAATGGAATAATAAATAAATTGAGAAAGAAACAGCTGTGAGTTGAAGCTCTAAATAACTTAGTCTCATATTTAATTTTAAAATATTAGTTCTAAAGGTGTGGATTCATTTTTTTATTTATTTTTAATAGATGCATTATTTATTTAGAATTACAAAATGAACAACTTGATAAATATCGAAGCTCTAATGTTGCGGTCCTGCGCCATATTGATCTAATTAATGTGCAGACCAGTGCAGATGTCAAGCTCATGTGGAACGCTGCCCATAATTTGCTCACAGACTTCTCTCAAACAGAAGTGTCTCGAGCAGCGTGAAATGTGGATTATTATGAAGGCATATCCACAATATCAGCAGAGTGTTCACTGATGCGCATTTTACACACGAACACACATCACCCACCCCTCCACTTTCCTGCTTCTTACTGGCTAGTCAGTAGGGTTAAAAGGAAAGATGGTCTTCTGAGAGATGAAAGGTGATCTAGGTGGATTTTCCAAATTTGATTTTCAAGGTCTTCTGAGAAACCGGCCCTCGTAGCGAGGCATGCAGAGCAATCAGTAATGTACACTGTATATGTTAGGCTCGTGAAAAAGTGCATGCCTTGGTTTTGGTGTGTTTTCCTGATAGACACGTATACTCAAGTTATATCAATAGGGTCATTTCCGAGCTCTCGTGGGCTCAATTAAACACTTCCACAGAGTAGCTGTACTCATTAGGAGAGTGGGCCGGTGGGCCTGCGGCGTGTATAGTAACCCAGCTGGTGGCTTTGAGGCTTACGAGTCAGTCATCGCTCTCAGTCAAGCAACACACTTTCTACACATGTATGCAAAATGTAAAAATGTGACTCATTGTTTATTAGAACAGAAACTGAAAGAGCACAGTGGACTATAGGAGGAATTATAGCTTGCAAAACCTCATGTACATTACAGCTCACAAAATCCTCGCTCAAAAGGCAGCTATGGAGAGAACGAGAGAGAGAGAGAGGACATCCACCTCAGTGTTCGGTACAAGAGGAAAGACCACAGCTGTGTTACACAGGCAGTAAATTGAAATGACAGAGTCCCAGGCCTGTAATTTCACAATGCTCCGCTGTGCATAAACATTCTCTGAATGATCTTCATTCCAGGCATTATCACTCCTCATGGGATTACCAGCTATGAGGATGGATATATTAGACTGTAAAAAAGACCTGAATGAAATTCAGTCTGCCTCAGGGCTAGACCTATTCTGCCCTGTATAGTAAATAACATAATCTAGTTTATTCATTCATTAGCTTTGTGGTTGAATTACATCTCTCTTAACTGCTCTGGTGTAGTAATCCTTTCATTAGTGATTACCACTTTAGTTACTGTGCCAGGCTTGGCTTCTTATCGTGCGTTCAATCCAACCCCCAGCTCCACCCTTCACCCCCATTTCTTTGTCTTTTTCCATCTTGCTCTCTCCACTTTAGTCACACAGCCAGTGTTGGCAGGTAGTAGGCAGGCTGTGTTCAGTCTTGTCAGGGTAAATTATGGATCAGGTGGCCAGTGAGCTGTCAGTTGTACCAGCTATGTGGTGATGCCAGAAACACTACAGGCATTCCCTGGCACAGGCACACACGCCTACCACCTCCAACCCCAAAATGCATAGATGTGGTTATCAAAGCGACCGGGCTGCTCATCTTCAACCACTACTAATCCTCATGTGTTTTCATCTAGCTATTGCTTATTCTCTGCTTGTGTGCACATACACACATGGAAGCACATGCTGTGGTTTATGCACAAACTAAAGCGAACATCAGATTTATCCAGGCTTGCACAACAGACACACAAACACACACATATGGTGTGCAGCCTCCAACTCCTCTACTCTGGAGGAGCTCCAACATGCCCCCGCATCTCAGTACAAGGTATCTTCTGGCACAGAAAATACATAATCAGTGCACAGACGTTTTGCAGTTAGATGAAGGCAAACACACACACACACATACACTCGCAAAAACACGCGCAGCTCCTCCCCTTTTTCAAATCAACTCATTCACAGATGGGACACGCACTCGAACTAAAGAGCGGGGCTGTTAAGAAGACAAAACAAGGAGAGAGAAGAGTTTAATTTCATACCTGTCAAACAAAAAGCTTAACTAAGATCCTTTACTGTGCGCCAGCCAATTTAATCAGCATTACAGATGGAGATTTTCTCTCAGTGTTGCCTGATAAAAGGCCAAGAGAGAAGGGGAAGAGAGGCAAGGAAATAGACAGCGAGAGAGGATGGATGCAGAGAGAAAGCAGAGGGGGGAGGGAGCGGCCAGTGGCCCATACACGCCAGGGTGTGATTTTAACACGTGGAGCTCACAGTCTCATTACAGGCTTCGGTCTGAGGAGCGCAGGGGTCAGACCTGATCCAAACCCACAGTGACAAGTGCAAATGGGATTCTGCTGTCTGTCTCAACAGCCTACATACACACGCACAAACACTTTCTCCCAAAAGCAACCCCCTCCTCCTCTAACACATACACACAAACACACACTAAAGTATTGTATACTTGAGAGCAAGTACACCCATTCACACAAATGCAGCACAAAACCAGCCTTACAAGGTAAAGTGCAGATTTTTGTATGACGTTAGCCTTTTCAGTTAGCCTCCTAACACTAATACTGCATTCCCTTGTATTAAAGTTCAGCAGTTATATATACTGGAGCATCACACAATTAAAATCTTTATGATTCAAATTGATGAAAAGAAAGTGTCCGTTAGCATCGTTTGGTACAGACGAGGGCAACAAACTTCTGGGACAATTACATAAACTTGACAAAGTCATTACTCATTCTTGACCCCAGCGGTGGCTGCACAAGTTCATTCAGATAAACACACATTTTCCCAATACATACACATAAATCTCGCTATGCACATGGGACCATCATGTGGGGCTGGTGTTGATTTGTGCAATCACCTTGATGAATCACCCTTTACAACAACCCACAGAGGATTGTCTCTATTGTTAAGCAGAACCGCTCAACATGACCTAGACACACAGCTTATACATGCACACACGTAACCAGAGGGGGGGGGGGAAAGGCAACAACGCAGGAATAAGTTACACATGACCTTTAAGTATGTTGTGTTTAAAATGCAACATCCTGAGTGAGATGCTACGGCGATAAAATGTGCAGCTGTACATGACCTATGAATGAACAAACAACTTTTAACACAAAAATACTCTTGAGCAGAGGGGCAGGGGATCTTTCCAGTGTGAATGGCCATTCATGTAAAAGGAAACCACAAAATAACCATGTTTCCTCTCCGGTTCACTGTTAAACTAGCATGTGTACAAATGCAACCTGGTAACATGCAGAGCGTGAAGCAGGGAAAAAAAAAGAAGGTGTTCTTAGAAATTAAATATGAAAACCATAAAATATGCAGCCGGCTCCCACTATGCCAACGCTGCCTCTGCCACAGGCTTTCTCTCCTCTGTTCCCACAGCATGTTTTATTCAGCACTGATATTCTAAAAGCTGAAATAGAACAATCTATTTCCCCTTGCACTCCTCACTTCTGATTTGCTGATGAATATTTCAGAGGAATGTCAGAAAAGACAGAGAAACTCCACTCTGCGAGCCAGCATCCGCCTCACCTCTCCCGCTGTCTCCCATCCTCCCACCGTTTGACAAGACAGCTACGTGATACTAGTGCAAGACTCGCCTAAGTAGCCGATTTGCTTAATTTTCTCCATGATTTAACAATTTGCGGAGTGCGCGTTGAGGGGCTGGAGAAGGGGAGACGGGAGAACGGGGAGAGGGGAAAAAGTAAAAACTGCGATAGAGGTAAGAAAAGAAGGAAAGCGACACAGTGTGGTGCAGACTGGATGTCAAACCTTGTTCTTAAACTTCACGTCAGACTTTACTTTTTAAACTCTACATTTATATGAAAAAAAGTGAGGAGAAAAGGGGATTTAAATATATTTTAGCTTCAAAATTGAGGAAAAAAATGAAGCTACATGCTGCGAGTGTAAACAAATAAGTAAATTATGGACACATGTGAAAGGCACACATCTGCCTCTGGTCTTGCCAGTCTCTCATGCCTATTTATACCTGACTGGAATGCCAGTTAGTGACTGACTGCCTGAGTGACACACAGTCTCTCTCTGACACACACACACACACACACACACATGCAGCTTTACAGGCAGGGCTATTGTTCTGTTTCAGTCTAAGCAAAGTCATGTGCACTACTACAATGTACCAAGGAAATAGAAGGGAACCAGTAAGAAACGAAGATATTAAAGCTGCTTTTATACACACACAGACATGCACACACACAGAGAAGTAACTAAAGCAGAGATCATACTCACAGTCTTTCAGTGTTGCGGGGGATATTCCTTGGCATGGTTTTGAGACCCAGTCCATGGCAGTCTACTGTGGTTCCGCTGCAGGTACACAGGGCTGGGCAGCCACTGGCATTGCCCACTATCAGGGCAGAGAGCATCGCCACCCACATCCAGAGTGGCTGCCCGGCCAACCTACCCATGCCTGCCTCAAACCAGCTTTCTCTAATGGCCATATTCACCAGAACGACAACCTGCTTTTCTTTAACAAGCCCTTACTTCTCTGTGTCCACCTTCCCCTCTCTACGTCTGCTTCCAAGAGTCTTGTTACACCTTACAAGTCCACTAGAATAAATTCATATATTTGATGAATATGAACAAGAAAAAAATTACACATGAGAAATGCTAATATTTTCCTCTCTGCTGTAAAGCCATACAAATCCTTTTTTGTTCTTGTAGAATTCTTTTGATGCTGGTTTGATATCCTCCACAGTTTGCAGATGTAAAAGAGAAAAAAAAAGAAAAGAAAAGAAAAATAAGCAGTTGTTTCTTATGTTCTCCTTGCAAACTCTTCTCCTCTCTTGTCTTTGTGGAGTTGGTGTGCTCTGGTCTGCACACGTCTGCGTCTCTGTCCTCCTCTCACTCAGTCCCGCTCTGCTCTGCTCGCCTGAAGAGAGAGGGAATAGGCAAAGAGAGGAAAGAAAAAAATGCCAGTCTTTCTCTCTTACACACACACACACGCACACACACACACACACACACACTCGCTCACACACACACACACTAGTCATCCATCACAAGGATCTACAAATAGCAGAGCCCCCGACTCCACCCCTACCCCTCCTCTCCTCACCCACTCCTCTCCCTCCCCATGCAACACCCCCTCCAGAACCCTGCCTGAACTCACTCTCATTCCTGAGATCCCCTTTTCATTCCCTTGACTCTATTCACAATACAAATCTACACCAAGTATCTTTCTTTTTCATTTCTCACTCACTCCACTCCTTCTTTTCTCTCAGGTTTGCCTCCAGGCGAACCCCTGGAGAGAGAGAGACCTAACCTGCATGACACTGCATAACCCCTGCCTGAAGGGAGAGGCTGTGGGGAGACAGTGGTCTGTGTGTGTGCGTGCATGCGTGCGTGTGTGTATCCAGTAGGGAAGAGAGGAATCAACACCTCGGTCCGGGGAGGCAAAAAGCCGGAATAAATAATCAGTTAGTGTGGGTCTTAACATGTACATCAAGCGTGGCCACACAGACAGAAGCAGCAGCAGCAGGGAACTGGAATAAAAAAAACACACATATATTCAGTCTGCCTCCACAGATCGTGAATCTGCAGGGGAGGCAGACCACCGCCATAAAAAGTAAATCAAACACTATATTTTAACACAGCATAGCCACGGGAACAGAGAATATAATCTAATATATGCAAATGCAAAGGCAAACCACTAGAATCCCAATCTTACCTGCTCTGTTTTTTAAATTTGTCAGAGCAACTGGCACACAATCAGTCTCTTAATGCCAGGATCATGCACTGGACAAAAAGCTAAAAGAAATTTTTAAAAATATTTAAAATAGAAAAGAACATTTTACAAAAACAATAATATGTGGCATACAGTGGTGTGAAAAATGTGTTTGCCCACTTCCTGATTTACTAGTTTTTTGTATGTCTATCACACTTACATGTTTCAGATCATCAAAAAAAATTTAAATATTAGACAAAGTCAACACAATTAAACACAAAATGCAGTTTCTAACTGAGGCTGTTTATTAAGGGGGAAAAAAATCCAAATCTACATGGACCTGTGTGAAAAAGTGATTGCCCCCTAAACCCAACAACTGGCTGGGCCACCCTTAGCAGCAACAACTGCAATCAAGTGTTTGTGATAACTGGCAATGAGTCTTTTACAGCACTGTGGAGGAACTTTGGCCCACTCATCTTTGCAGAATTTTCAGGTCGTGCCACAGCATCTCAATCGGATTCAGGTCAGGACTTTGACTAGGCCAATCCAAAGTCTTCATTTTGTTTTTCTTAACCCATTCAGAGGTGGACTTGGTGATGTGTTTTGGATCATCGCCCTGCTGCAAAACCCAAATGCGCTTCTGCTTAAGGTCAGAAACAGATGGCCGAACATTTTCTTCAGGCTGTTTTGGTAGAAAGCAGAAATCATGGTTCTATTTACTAAAGCAAGTCTTCCAGGTCCTGAGGTAGCAAAACAGCCAAAGATCATCACACTACCACCACCATATTTTACTACCGGTATGATGTTCCTTTTCTGAAATGTGGTGTTAGTTTAATGCCAGATGTAATGGGACACAAACCTTCCAAAAGTTCAGCTTTTGTTTTGTGGGTTTACAGAATATTTTCCCAGATGTCTTGGGAATCATCAAGATGTTTTTTTGGAAAATGTGAGACAAGCATTTGTGTTTTTTTGGTCACCAGTGGTTTTCTCCTTGAACTCTCCCATGGATGCCATTTTTGCCCAGTCTCTTTCTTATTGTTGAATCATGAACTCTGACCTTAACTGAGACATGTGAACCCTGTGGTTCTTTAATGCTGTTCTGGGTTCTTTTCCAACCTCCTGGATGAGTCATCCATGTACTCTTGGAGTAATTTGGTAGGCTGGTCACTCCTAGGAAGTTTTACCACTGTTCCAAATTTTCTCCATTTGTGTATAATGGTTCTCACCGTGGAGTCCCAAAGTCTTAAAAATGGTGGTGTATTATTTAAGTGATTTCTTGATTCAGCACATCTGCCAGTAATCAGGCCCGAGTGTGTTTAGTGACACTAAACTCAGCTTTCTAAAAATGTGGTTAATCACATTTAATTTATGATTTAACTAGAGGGGCATTTACTTTTTCACACAGGACCAAGTAGGTTTGGAAAACGTTTCTCCCCTAATCGATGAAATCATTATTTAAAAACTACATTTTGCATTTCCTCTGGTTATCTTTATCTAATATTAAAATTTGTTTGATGATCTGAATCATGTAAGTGTGACAAATATCCAAAAAAAACTAGAAAATCAAGAAGAGGTGAAACATTTTTTCACACCACTGTATGTGGGAAATCATTTCCTTTGCAGGAATTAATAATAAATATTTTTTACTTAGTTAAAACTGTGTGTACATATATCAGAGACTGACTGCAGTTGACAGTGTAATTGTAGCTTTCAGGAAACTCTCCAAATGCATTTCGACTTGGACTTCATGGAATTGCAAATCACTATTCTAGATTTTGATAGAAAATCGAGCTCTGATCTTAATGAGTTCAGACCATAATTGCTGGGTTCATTTATATTACAAAAAAGCATTACAAAAAATAAAGGTGACAACTTAAAATGAAATGTGAAACTCCCATGGATCAGACTTCCTCACTGTGCATGTCTCTGATTTTGCATACTGATCATTTACTTAATTAAAGACTCTTCATAAACCATTAAGCACCATTAATTAATACTTAGGCCACTATTACTGCATATCAGCTGTTCTCCCAAGAGATGGGCAGTGCTTTACTTCAAATAAATGAAGACAAAGACAAGATGCCTTTTAGCACCATTTATCACAAGAATGCCTCAAGAAGTGATTGAGTTGGTGTCTGTATTCATGTTTTTTGTTGTTGTTGTTTTTTTAAGTATTAGTCAAGAACTATCATTGCTATGCATTATTAACACGTCACACTTTCTTCCTTGGCTGACAACAACACACTTTTCAAAATATAAAAATACTGAAATCTCTACTATAGCGCATATCAGACACCTCAGCTCTGCTCAGCTTGAACCATGCAGTTTGTGCTTTAACTTTACAGATGGATTTGCTGGGGTGAGCGGATCCCTCCTAACATTAATATCAGCAAATTACACAGACATGACACCCCCATTCACTTTAACTGACAAAAGGCACAAAGACAATAAAGAGTCACAGATGATGTAATGATATATTTGAGTTTGTGTGCATCTGTCTGCTTTGATGCTTGTCCAGTTCCGAACGTGCACATATGAATGCGCACATGCAGGTGTACGCACTTACTCGAAACAATTCAGTAAAAGCTCCATCTGTCCCAGTAAAAATGTCAGTGCAGCATAGAGCTTCCTTCAATGAATGGTTAATTAAAGAGGAGACAGTGGTGTTTAGTGGTAATAGGGGGTGGTGGTAACATCCCTCCGCTCTCACAGAGCTTTGAGAGGAATGCACACAAATATGCAAAAGGAATAATTCTGCTGTTTACAAAGGCATAGGACGACATAGCAGCAATTACAATAGTCTGGCAGAGTTTGCAAAACAGAAGATGTTACCAAGAACTGACTAAAATGAGGAAAGCCAATTAATGTGGAAGCATTACATATGCTCAGGCACCCATGAGCAAATTCTGTGTTACTGTGAAGAGGCAACCAAGGAAAGGAAGTCCAAAAGGTATAAAAGGATAAAAAAATGAATCAATTGTTTACTATTTCAAGTAAGATAAACATGTTTTATTTCCATTTTTGCAGTTTTAAAAGCCAGAGGTCAAAAAGCTTAGTACCGTGTGTGGTCAATACCCTCTTTGACAACTTGCAAATGCTTCATGGAGTCAGCCAAGAGTTCCAAGAGTTCCAAGAGTTCGAGTCCACTGTGGATTTCGAGGTGTGTTTAGGATCATTATCCTGTTGCTGAATAAATCCTCTTCTTTGCAGCTTCAGCTTTGTTTTTTTCCTTAACAGACACTATGCTAGAATTTGCTGCTAATTAACTGAATCCACTCTGGTGACACTGGCTCCAGCCCAAACACAAAGCAGTGATGTGTTCAATCCTGCATAGTTCTCATAGGTTTTGTCTTTTACATCTCAGCCTGCCTTCATTATTTCTGTTACCTGTCATTTGTTGACATTACAGATTTAAAAACAACAACAACAAAAAAAGCAAACAAGTATTTTTGCACCTTCTCTTCTTCAGCATTTTAGGTGTGTTTAAAAGAGCTTATGGCTAGTGGGAGTTGGAGGAAGATTGAGGAGTGTTTTGGAAACTGCACCACCTTCTTTTCAATGAACAACATGTTGTTTGACACTTCAATCCTTTTGGGTGGAATAAAATTTTTGCGTTGTCCAACTCTCTTTTATTCTCACTCTAAAATTGTGTAAAACAATACCACAATATCTTAATCTTAGCAGACACAGGCTTATTTGTGATTAGTTCATCCTTCACTCACTTTAATAACTGACAATTATAACCTTAAACAGGGGTTCCCACATCTATGCATATTTATGCTATTTTCATACATCTTTCACCCAAAACTACTTGAAATTACAAAAAAAAAAAAACTTTTCTACCGAGAAGCTCTTATGTAGTTAACTAAAAAGAAACCGGCACATGCTTGAAAATAAAATATGAAGAAACCCAATTTAGAATTCAGAAAATTCCACAGCGTGCTTCCGACCAGTCATTTGTATTTCTGTCTAACACAGCTGTGCCTCAGAAAGGCATAAAAAAAAGTCTCTTTTAATTGTGTTTTCCTTTTAACGCAAATGATCGGTTAGTGAGTTTAGAATATGGACAGAATTAGCTCCCTCTAAAAGGCATTTTAATGCATACATTCAAAGCAAAATCACATCCACTCACAAACCCACAAACATATATATTTTGATATAATGTGAAGTTGATTACAGTACCAGTGAGTCATTTTACAGTCATCAAGCTCATTGCTAAATAAAACCCCCGTGGAGTTTTAGCTGTTGTGGAAAAAACATTTTCTTGCTACTCAACCTTTCACCCCATAACTGCATTCGCAAGTTGTTTTCTTCTATTTAAATTTATTGATCATTGGCCTAAACTTTTAATGCAGGTTTTCAGGTTATGTACAATTAAAAAAACTCATATGTACTTTATTGACAACTTTCAGGACGCAGGATGTTGTGATGTCCTGTTAGAAAAGCACGAGTTTAAAGTATGGGGAAATCTTTCAAGTAGCTACTTATATATGAATACGAGTATATGGTGAGCATTATTGTTTTATTAAATATCTCAGTATTTTAATAAATACTGAGAGCTTACACTACAGACACAGCTGCAGCAACCTTTATACACTAGTGACTCAAAAGTGGATAACCTCTACCCATGAGTCTCTACCTCACTGATTATTTACAACTAAAGGGCACCACCTTGTGGCAGGAAAAAATAAAAATAAATAAATAAAAGCATTGCAGAGGTTCAGGCAGAAGTACCTAAATTGTGATGATTAATAAAATAATCATCGTTAGAAAGCACGCTCACAATCATGTCTGTATGCTAGATGACTCAAGTTTGGGGATTAAAAAAAAAAAAAAGAAAGAAAAGAAAAAAAAGAAAGAAAGAAAAAAAGAGCCAAATATGGAGTGCAGCTTGATGTCTTTTAATTACATTGAGTTGCATAGCTTCACAGTAGCACCAGATTCACCAGTTTACATTGTCACATTATAGTTAAATTGTAACAGCAGTGAAAAGCGAGTTTCACTCATGGAGTAAGACAACAAAGTGGGGTTAAAAGTGGTTGTAGCCAAAACTCTCCCGAAAAAACACCTGGATTACCAGTTACAGCAGAAGGCAAGTAAACTATCCATCGTCATTTGCATTCAACCACTCACTAAAACTAAATAACGATAAATATAATATGAACAATAAAAACTGATTTAAAAAAAAATCTTGCAGTATCGTCAAAGGTAAAAAAACAAACAAAAATAAATCATATAAAGCTATAAAATCAGATACGGTGCTGCATAAGAATTCAAACCGGATGTAAGATCTAAGACCAACCCCAGAAAACCAAAGTACAGTTTAAAGAAGCAGTAGCTTAAGGGATCACAGTGTCAAGAAGGATTTGTGCTAAAGTGAAACAAACAAATATTGACATAAAGTACACAAGCTCCATTGACCTTTCACTCAGCATCTCCCTTATTTTATCGACACGTAAAATAAGCTACTGGGGAAGTAAAACCTTTGGATATGTTCACTTTAAGGCACACTTTGGATTTAAATAACTTTGGGTTTCAGTGACCAAATCTAACTAATTATCTTACAACTTACAAGCAATTTTACATTTAAATAGAAACTCTGTGTATCACATTTTCCATCCAATGCCCTATACTAATGACATCCTGATGGAAGTCATCCAGAAATCCAATGAAAAATAAATACAATAATGCTTTTCAAATTAAAATCAGACATGTTTCACTCAATCACAAAGCTAAGGATCCTAATTTCACCAGTGCAATTACACTGCATAATAAGGAGCATCATCACTGAACAAGAAAGTAAGACGAAACTCTTGAAAAAAGGTGAAGTGAGAAAAAAAGAACATATCAGCGCTCTCACTCCAATTATTTCTGCTGAACTGAGAAAAAAAAAAGAGAGAGGTCAATAAAAAAAAAAAAGGTTGAGATTCTTTAACTCAAAGTCTAAAACTTTGTGACAAAAAACAGAGACAAAAAAAGATGATCTAAACATGGTATGTAAAGAAAACCTTATAATACACCTTCTGTTTACAGAGAACTCGAGATGATCATTTAATTACTTTTACATAAAAGTCAGACTGATGGTTCCCAAGTTGAGAGGCGCACATCCTTTCACACACAATTAATCCTGGTGGAGGAAAGAGGAAAAAAAAAGAGAGAAAGAGAGAGACGATTAGGTAATGTTCAGTCCTTTCAGCTGAGCACAGGCATCAGGCATCATTAACAATCTAAGCACCGCCTGTGGTGAACCGCAGACTGATGGCTGAAATGCCAGAAAAGTTCAACACAGTAATGAGGAAAACTGCTCTCTAGCTGTAGCCGATGACAGTTTTAAAAGCAAACTGTGCCCAATAATTTCAGTGTGACATTTTAGTTGGTCATGGTTAAAATAAAAGAATTACTTCTTAAGTGTTTCACTCTACATTGTAATTACTACTATGAGGGGTTTATTACCAGCAGTTTTTTTTTTTTTTTTTTTTAAAGATTATCACCTGCACCAAGTTTATTTCCTGTCTGATCACTAGTATCCAAAGCAGCAGTCACTCAGTTGGAGGGAGAAGAAAAAAGGGCTAAAGACTTTTTTTCACTCTGCAGGACCAGTTAGCTAATATTTTACAGCAGCAAAACTTATGTTAAATAAGGTACAGGTTCTCCCTCTCAGACTTATTTTGAAATATACTTGTGTTTGTTTGTGCACAGCTGGTTCCTTCTTTTACCTGTCCATCAGCGGAGCAGCTGGGTGGATGATTCTGTGGTCTGCCATTTTCTTTCTCAGCTAACATTTGGCTTCCAAACACTTTCTTCTGTTAGAAACATGAAAATTAAGAAGAAGAAAACTATTAAACAAGTTCAACAGATTTTTGTTTTTGTTGAATTTGCTAAATTTGTGTACGACTAATTAAAACACTGGTTAATAGGATCACATGCAAATATATATGCAAAGCTTTGTGTCTATAAGAGGTTGGCAAGAAATGTGACGGGTAATGCAGACACACAAATACTGTCAACAAACCTTTATTATTCCACCCCAAGAGCGTGAACGCCAGTGCCTCCTGCTGAATGGTGCCCGAGAGTCTGCTGAGGGTGTCTGTTTCTCGATCTACACACAAAAATACACCACCTTAGGTGTTGGTTCTCCAAGCACCGTGTATGCATGTCTTTCTTATCACAGCAGTATTACACTGAGTTATACCTGTCTGATGAGTTTTTTCTTTTTGGCAGACTCTGGCATGCTGCTGACTTGCTGGTAAAGCTCTCTGAGGGCTGATTCAGTGTAACTCTGAGTATCAGATGTGACTGTTGTTATGGAGGGAGAAGGGGAGGCCACTGTCACTGCAGTCACAGGGCCCTCTTTGGCCCCAGAACAGAGAGTCAAGTCATCCTAAAAATGTCAGAACAAAGCAAATAACATTCAAATTTCTGTTTTCATAGAACAAAACAAATCAAACACTTTTTGAGAGATAACTGCACAGATTTTCTTGTTGCTCTAAGTGAGAGTTTACAAACAAACAGCTTTAAAATCTAACTACCGAACCAGTAATTAAAAGTTTTATTTCAGGCTCGTTTGAAAATTATTCTATTAAACGCCTTGAAGAAGACATCAGCCTCTCCAGGATCTGGAGTTAGACATCCAAGTGTCTAAAATCAACCAAACACTGAAGTGACTGGATTCAGTAATTTGCTAAATGCAATGCAGTACTAACTCCCTTTTTTTCCCTACTAAGACAAACTCTGTTAGAAATAGAAAACAAAAATACTTACATTTAACTGAAGAGCTTTTGATCCTGTGAAGTACAAGCGGGCATATTCTTTGATATACGGAGGCGCCTTCAATGAAAACAGACGAAAATTAAAGCCTCTGAAAACAACTAAATATACTAATGTTACAGCTATTCAGACATAAAGCACAGTGCGTTAAGGCTAACTATGTTCTACTGAAATAAAATAATTCATCCTACATAAAGGGGTCTGATTAAAGTGGCCTGTGGTTTCATTTTAGTAGTTTAATCAAATTAGTATTGAATAAAGCAGTTGTTAGATAAAAAATAATTAACAGCATATAAAATCAAAACTTGGGCATATCCAAAGGGAAATAAATCTGCACACAAAACTAGAAAACAGCAAATGCATCAGTAGCATGGAAAAGGCCAGGAAACCCATTTGTTTGATGGGGAAAAAATGTTAGTCAAGAATGTAGGATATAGGTGAACATATTAGTCAAAGACCAAACAAGACCCAGCTGTAAAAAAAAAAAAAAAAAAAAAAAAAAAAAAAAAAATACCCATAAATGAAATCTTCTCAATAGACCAATTAAAAAACCTGATCTTAATTCCAATCACAGCACACATCACAGCAAGTGAGATTTAAGATGGCCTTAAAGATACAAAGCATCTGCTCATGGCTGTGGGTCAAAGACTGGCAACAATTTTCAGAAATATTAAGTTTGATGATGATTATCTGTCCAAACACCTTTAAAATCCTACACTTCAGACACTCAGTTAAAAGGGCGACATCAGCCGCCTACTTCTTTCTTCCTATAAACCTGCTTGAACTCAAAACTTTATATTGACAGGAATTTGTCAAATACAATGTTTGCAGGTAAAGAGCCTGATGGCAGCTGATTGCAGGACATTTAAATGATTATAACTTTTCTTTTATATATATATAATTTCTGTGTTCTTGCTCTCTATCACATTTGTTTGTACTTGTAACCCTGGCGACAATAGCCCTTATTATGAAACTTTCATTTAAGTAAAGAGAAGACATATTGTTATAATACATTGCATATGGTTGTGAGATACCGTCTAGGTGCCCGTTTAAATGACACCTAATAACCTTTAATTGATAAGACCTGCCTGGGTTTTGTTTTAAAAGGAAATAATGTTACATTTTGATTTTTCTATTGGCAAAAAAAAAAAAAAAAAGCACTTTGTTTATTTTTTCACAAGTTAAGCAACACTGATGCAATAAGTGATCAACGCCAGGGGAGCTTACCTTGAACAGTTTTTGTGAGTGTCTAATAAGGAATGCTATGCCATTATTGAGTTTTTCTATGTCTCCCTGAAGATCACTTGCCATTACCTGCAAAATTAAAAAAAGAAGAAGAAGAAGAAGTCACAAAGAAACACAAAAAGCTATTATTATTATTATTTGTCAGAGTTCATTTGACTGCAAACAGTGTTTCGGAAGGTAGAACAAAATGAACCTAAGGTCTTTACATTTTTGGGCCAGATGATGTGTGGAGCAAACATCTTGGCTAAATTGATAGCAGACATCTTGTTGGAGTGCTGATTGCGAGCTGTGCTGTGCAGTAAATCCAACAGCAGCTTCAACAAGCTCCGGTTGGCAGGTGGGAGAAGCATAAACAGGAGCTGAAACGCCTCGATCTGGCGTTCCTTATCTGGCACATTTGTCTTATTCCCTTTATCATCAAAGCGAGTCAACTCTAAAAACAAGTGACACAAAAATATTACAAAGCAGAGGTTAGCAATATTTTTCCTGACCATGCATTAATCTGAATGACAAGGATCTGTGCATGAGCCAACCAGCACCTCCAATCTTCAGATGAGCATGATAGTGTCTGTGTGTCAGCAGAGGCTCTGGAAGCTCTCCCAAGTAGGCCTTCAGCAATGTTGCGGCATCATTGGGGTGGAAATCGCCCGTCTCTAGATCTATCTCTGCCCCAGTGTTCAGCATCTCCCTCAGGGCTGCCTGCCTTAAGCTGTGGCCTGGCACACGAAACAGCCCCTCCACATGAAGGTCTGAGGGGTGGGAGAGAAAGATGGGGAGAGACAGCCAGAAAGGGGGAGGGTGGAGGGTGTTTAGGTAGGCAGACACAGAGTGAAGGAGACACAGAGAGCCAAAGACACAGCAGTAAGGTGAGTGATGGAGTGAAGTAAATGGAAGGAGGGAGTCAGCAAGAGCAAAGTGCTTTCAGATAAATTATTGACTCAAACATTTTCATCCAGTGTCCACTTTCAGTGAATGACATCATTGCTTTCTAGATATAAACCATGACCTCATGGCAATTCAATGCTTAAACTAAGTTACAGAGCAAGTAAAAAGTGTGATGCTTGACATATACGATTCAGTATAATCCAGTTATTTAAATCGTGTTTCAAAAAAATAATATTGTTAAGAATTTCTTTGCCTCTGGAGGTGACACATGCAAAGGTGCAACATCACAAAACACTCTGGATGATACAGTTTATTTAATGTCACGTTATATGAGCATGTGAATCAATACTCACTTTTATTCAGGTACTCGATGAGCTGATAGATCTGTGCGATTCCTTCTTCAGTTAATGGTGCACCAAAAACGACTCCTTTGTCTGCAAGAAATCAAATGACACATCAAGGCTGACTGTAGGCTTTTTGTGTATGAATGGACCTATTCTAGTCAAAATAGAGGCAAATTATAACTACAAGATGACTTGATGAAAACCAAAAGCACTTTAGTCTTCAGTCTTTATTGTTCATCACCTGATGAATAATTAGAGGAGAGATGATTTGCTTAACCAAAATAAACACTGGATTATTCTTGCTTGTCATTTGTGAGGGTTAGATGTTGCCTTCTTTTTCATGTCCCCCTAAACTCCCCATAAGCAGGAACAAGCAATCTTATCATATTTGCTTATGGTAAATTATGTACTGATTGCTTAACTACTTAATTATTTCAGCCTCAGAAATAAAATTACATGACTGAGAAACTCCACACAACTCCGCTTTCTCCCTCAGGAAATCAATAACAAAAGAATATAAGCATGACATAAATCATATTTATTCAAAATACCGTTTCAAAGGCGGTTAACGTGTGTGCATAACAAAGACTCTTCTGGCCTAACCTTTCCGTTTCAGGAAGTTAAAGGAGCGTAGAAAGCCGCTGGACGAGGGGACTCTAGGCTCCGAGTCTCCAGTAAGCTGGGCAAACTCGTCCCCAGGCAGATCTATCATTCGAGTGATGTTGCTAAGTACCAGCTCCGTGAAAGCCTGCGGATGTTCATGTCTCAGCCGCTCCACGAAGAAGTCCGGGTTAAAGATGACAGGCTGGTTCGTCTTTTCCTGACTGATAAACACATTGCATTTGGTCTCCCTGTTAAAGGAAACACATACGCCATAGATTAATGTCCATCTTGAAATGATAAAACTTCGAGCTGGCCCGAGAATAAAGCGTTAAAAGTAAGACTTTGCGTGATTTATCGAATTAACGTTAGCTTATGTTAGTATAAACTGTTGCTAGGTTAACTTAGCTCCACTGGCTATTGCTAACAGGGAAAAAACAAGTCCCAATGCAAAGTAGTGAAAACAGAGTTTTGTTTTGTTTTATTAGTACTCATCCTCTGATGGACGCATAGTTTACTCAGCAGCACTGTAACTTGTTCATCTTTGTCAAATTAATCAAAAAGTCCTTACTTTCTTTCGAGTTTGTGATTGTTTGGGGAACCATTTTCAGCCGCCATCTTCATTTTGAATCCTCCGCTGGTTCATATTTAGTCCCGCCCATTGACTTGTGATTGGCCGAGATATACACACGTCACGTCGGTTACGTGTATTCCCCCCCCCCCCACACACACACACACACACACACAAACGAACAAAAAAAAAAACGCCACTCTGATTTCAAGCGTCAGGCTGCAATTTACAGTCTCCAATCACTCACTGTTCTGATTGGCAGAACAAACAGCAAGCTATGATACAATAGACTGCAACATCATGATTAGGAAACAGTTATCATTTGCTGTTCCTGAACAGAATATGTATTCAAGGACGCAAGGATTAAAGATATTTTTATTTAATTCGAGCACATGGTAATGATGTGAAATTACATTTTTGAACTGTGTCCTGCTGGTTAAGAAGTCAGGACCTGTTTGCAGAGGGAGGAACTCACACCTAGTGTTGAGAGTTTTTGCACCACAGTCTGTGGATTGTGTCGAAGGTAGTGGAATCCAGGAAAAGCACATATAAATACAAATCCTTATTTTCCAGGTGTTTCAGGGCTGAAAAATAAGTGGTTCATTTGAACCACTGATGAGATGGCATCATACTGGTACAGGTCCACAGTGACATCAGTGGAGTTCTTTACATGGGACATAACCATTCTTTCAAGACACTTCATGACAGTCAGTGTGAGGAACACTGGTCAATAGTTATTCAGGGCTGTCACTGTGGACTTTTTGAATAATAGTGGCAGTCTTAAGACAGGCCTGTACTGTTGCCTGTGAGAGAGAAGTGTTCAGGATGTCAGTCAACACCTCTGACAGTTTATGTTCACAATCTGTCAGTGCCTATCCAGGAATATTGTCGGGGCCTGCAGTGTTATGGAGTGTTATGGAGTCAGTCCTCTGCAGGACCTGCCTCACTTCTGCTGAGGTCACAGTGTTGGGTAGCTCACCTGGTGTAAGGGTGAGTCTGGTGCAGATGTAGCAGGTGATGGAGTTCTTGAGGTGGGTGCAGAAATTATTAAGATCCTTAGACAGAGATGGGTTGCTGGGGCATTGTACACATTTAGTGTTTTAGTCTGTGATGCACCTAATGCCTTTTGCAAGTGTGTGCGATTAAGGGGCAAGAAGTGCCCCTTAATCATCTGGGTATATGTGGCTTTGTCCTTCTGATGTTCATTTGATGTTATGTTTCTGTGCATCTGTTGTTAGAGTAACCAGATGTTTGTAATGTTAACATGGATCAAAGACTATACAGTTACTAAACCTGGAAAGTAGTATAACATTTTGATACATCTAAAATACATACAGCAATTCAAAGTATGTAGGTTACAGGTTTGGCATACACTGTATTTATTTGGACAAATACGCTTTATTTTTTTGGACACAGTTTTGCAAACTTCTTAAAAAAATAAATAGAAACTTTTAAAAACAATCCTCTTACAGCACAGTTTTTGTACACTTCCTAACTACTTAATAAGTAAATTTGTTGTTAATACAAGCCTTACGTGTACAGGCTCCTGTGTATATAGCAGAGCTAATGAGACCTTATAACTTCAGCCAGTCTCTCCAATCATCTGATTGGGGTAGCCAGTTATTTTAACACCAGACGTTGAGGTTTTGGCACCTAAGCTCTGGAACAGCCTCCTTCATCCTATTAAACCAGTTTAATTTAAAAGACTATTGAAAACTTATTTCTATAGCTTACCCTTTCTCTGATTTTTTTGGGCCATTATCTGTGGCATTTTGTTCTTCTAATACACGTGTATAGGAGTATGTATGCAAAAATGAATATAAGACTAAAAAGTAATTGTGTGTTTTTAAAAATTGATATAAAAATAAAGTATTTTTCTCATCTGCCTAAAGATAGAACCTAAATTCAGTTCTTTGCTTGGTTGTCTGTTATCTGATGATACAACGCTGATTCATCTCTTAATATAGGTACCTTTTTGTGATTCATATGTCTGTACTAAGTGGTTTAACAAAGAAGAAAACATTCCTCTAAAAATGGTCGGGTACAAGGGCTAAACTGAAAATAAGTGAAAAAGCAGCCAAATCCAAAGAAAAAGTGTATCATGACTAAATGGAACCTTTGTGCACTAAAATGTCATATAAATCAACATCATGCTGTGTCCAGGAACATAATACATCCACAGGTTATACTTCAGTGAGTCTATATTTATAGAATGCTGATCGGCGAGGTCTCAGTCAAGCCAGGTCTCCTGGTGTTTGGTTGTCTTGGCAACACAAACTTGACTTGTGTGCTCCAAAGAATAAAACATAAACATATTTGACAAAAACATATATTTATAAAGCATTAAACATACAACAAGGGTCTCAAAGGTCTGAAATATAGTTTGAAAATATCCTGCGTATTGTGAAATTTACAGACAAATTGACTTATGTTTAAAATGTAGGAATAGTCAAGCCAGTTTTAAACAGTTTTCTGAGAAGAAAACACATAATCATGTGTAATCAGCGATGCCGGAAAGCAGCACATGTATGACTCATTCAGGGAGTTACCTTTTCTTAAAAAAACCAAAAAAACAGTTAAAGTCAAGTGCAGCATCAGCTATGCATACAAGCGCATGAATCTTCTCCATGTTGAAAAATGAATATGTCACACCTGTAACAAACTTCAATATTAATCTTATTCAACATGTATTTGAAACTTCTTTATAACAACAGACTCATAAATATCGTGTTTGGTAATCCTTTGCAAATGCTGTGTTCTAATTTTATACACAAATGTAAGACTGCACACCACAACGTGAGCTTTACACCAGTTGCTGTAAAATCATTTTCTTCTGTAGCTACACGAAAAGGACTCTGAAAATGTGAATTCCACATGTACTGTAGAAAGAGTCAAACATTTTACCATATCTACAAAAAGACTTAGAAAACCTTGAACAAGAGAAAAAAATGAAAGGACGCAGTGATACAATAGCATGAAAGAGTATAGCACAGAATTCAGAGTGCTTATCAGTGCAGCTCATACTGAAAAGAGGCTTTCATGTTTATCACCATCACATCCATTCCTCTGATCTGATTTTTAGCCACTATATTGAAATTTCTTTTCACATTTTTCTTCACAGAATTTACCATCAATCCTCTCTCTGGCTGTCACGTTTGCTTCTTCTGTAGACCTCTGTCTCAGCCAAGACATGAGCCCATATGTCCAGTAGCAGTGAGGTCTGAGCTTACCCAGGGTTCTCCAGCACGCCCTGCGAAATGTGCGGGAGGAAATACAGAACAACAGGGGGTCCAAAGCACCGTTGATATACCACAGTGGGAGGGACAAATACGATTTCAAGATTGTGTAAATGGAAAGGACCGTGTCGGACCACACAACCACGTAAACCTGCATAAGTGATGAGGCGATATCAGGAAAGTTGCAAACAAAAAAAGCCACCACGACTGCACCTGAAAAGCAGAACAGAGAGAGTCTTGATAATTCAACATTCTGAAATGATTTTTGATAGTACACTAATGTAATTCATTTGCATATAAACTGGAGTAAATGCAGGACAGCAAGGCTGTTTATGATTGTTTCATTGATTAGATAAAGAAGAGCAGTGTCCTGTACTCTTCTGCCATTACTGAAGCCACTGCTTTATAGATTGACCTGGTATGTGTCCTTCAAAGCAGTCACAGGATTTTAAACTTTTTTATCACTCACCCATTAGTTTTAGAGCTCTCTTTTCATTTACAAGCAGTTTCCCATTCTGGTGACACTTGATTGCTCGTCTTCCTTCTGGATCCTGTGGCATAAGACCCATGTTTGTCCTTTGATGGCTATTTTTCCTCAGGTAGTGCAGGATGAGCATATAAAGAGTAAAGATGGACACTAGTGGGACCTGTTGTTGGAGAGGCGTGTTAGGTCCCTTTGCTTTACGCCGACACAAAAACATAGCCTGTTAAATGGTACTCGTCTCACCAGAAAGAAGAACCCGGCTCTCAGAAGTAAGGCGCCTTTGTAGATATGAGCAGGATCTGGCTCTGTCATCTCACACATGGTAGAAACTTGGAAGGCATCTTCTTGAGTGGTAGCTGTATAGTCCAGGATGCAAGCGCGTGCCTGGTCATAGACCAGTGCAAAAGGGACAGCAGAGACCAGAGAAATCATCCATACTGACAAAAGGCACGGCACTCGAGACTTCTTTTAAAAAGACAAGAAAAGGGAAGGAAAATTCGTTTATTAACTCTTCTTTACATGATACAAAAATAGAGATGGCAACAGTAAACTTATTCAGTATGTTGTTCTTTCTCTACGTATTTTATTTATTATCCTGCTGGATACATGCTTTACTTTCCATTGATATATAAACAAAATTTTAAAGTTAATCAACTCTAAGTACAGTTGATCAATAATTCTAATGATTTTACTTTTTTTCAATATTCTATTTTACAGCAGAAAACTACCTGACATAAGACACTGTATTTTGGTTGTCCAAGTACTCAACCTGGAGGCTGGTGACAGACCACATGGTGTGGCAAATGGCTGCATAGCGTTCAGTGGTGAAGGTGACGATAACCCAGCTTGTGGTGGCACAGTACAACTGGCGGATCATGAAGTAGACCTTGCACACTGCTTGACCCAGACGCCATGGGTAGCTCTCCCAGTAATACCGATACAATGTTACTGGGATGGTCAAGAGCTGCAGAATGTCTAAAATTTAATACAAGTAAGTTAATTAGCAAATTTGGACAGAGATGGGTTTCCTGTTATCCAAGCTGGATGATACTGAATTCAGTCAAATTTTAATATATTTTAGCAAATTTATTAAATAAATATACAATAGCGTAAAATTAAAATGATGTTGTTGTTTTTTTTAACTTTTAAGACTCAATCATTGCTAAATAACAACAATGCCAGTGTTTTTAATTTTTAATATCACACATACATTTTTTAATAATGTAAAATTATTATTATTAAATAATGTTTGAAGAATTCTTGCTACTTAAATAACTTTATTGACATGACACTTCACACATAAAAATGCAGTCAATGTGCCTTACAGTAAAGAAGAGTAAAATCCCTAAATAATTTAAGGTAAGACTTAAAATGAAACCCACTTAAAAAATAGCATGAATAATAAAGACATTAAGAACATCTGCTGCTGGTTTACTCAAAGCATTATAAAGGCATTAAGAACATGTATGTATCATATTTTGCATTAGACTGAAACTTGATTGTTGGGCTGGCACTAATTGTTTGTTTCTGGTGATATTTTTTATCAATTTGAATTTTGGACAGTAAATGCAGATACATAGAAAAAATTAATTTCGCTTAATGATTTTAGTTTAATGCTGTCAATAGAGTTTCTTGAAAATGGTAACAGTGCCTACCTGATATAACCAGGCTGAGAAGGTAGAAACGAATGGCACTGACTTTCATGTGGGCATCCATGAGAAGGGTCAGTATGCTTACACCGTTAAATAAGACCTGCAGAGCATTTGGGGGGAAAATTATGTGCTGTACAGTGTGAAACACTGCATAATATTAGCTCTTCATGACTAGTAGCGTGGGTTAGTGATGCTGCTTTAGTTTTATTATAATTATTACATTCAACATTGTGCATTGCAATTTAATAGCCTTGGGCTGCATGATGATGTATCCAGTAAATGTAATACTCATACTCCAAACAAGAAGATGATGCTGTAGAAGATGGTCATGGGGACAGCAATTCTCAGCGGCTCACTTTTGGTGACGCTAATGTCGAGTTGTGGTGTCGCACTTGGGCTGACGTTACAGCTGAAGAGAAATGAAATCTCCTCTGAGAAGTTCATAGTGAAGCAGCAGGAACGTACTAGAGAGATTTTATAGAGAAATGATTCGTAAATTCCACGACTAAGCTGGGGTAAGCGTACCAAAAAGAAAATGCGTTTAATTTCCATAATGTCTCATTTTTTTTAATTTTTTTTTTTTATTCTCAGACATTAAAGAAATAAATAAATACATGCATACATAGTTACATAAATGCACAATCATTCAATCATTAGAACAGTCATTAGAAATGCTTATTGGTATTCAGGTTGTATGTCATTTTGTTCAATAAGCCTTTTTTTTAAACAAATCCTGGAATATTTATTATTTCCATAATATCAAATATACAAATAAAAGGCATTTTTGTACTCGTCTCTCTAAAAAGGTCTTTACTGACTTTGCTTTAAGAAAGGAAGGAATAAATCTGCAGCTGGGACACTTTTTTATTTTTACATTTTAATTATGTTTCAGAATTATTGTCAGTGAAATAGCTGATGCTTGAGTTATTGCAGCAAACCATGTAATTACAGTTTTGTGTAGTTTCTCACTCATCACTCCCTGCAAAATGTTATACATAAAATTGGGAAGTGATGCCACAGATAAATCACCTGAAGCCACAGATAGATGATGGGGGTGGTGGAGAGGCTAAAACAGCAGACGAAATCAGAGTTTTCTTTTTTTTTTCTTCAGCTTAAATAAACAAAGTGGTAGAATGTGTTTGCCAAATAATAAGAAGAGAGGGAGGGATTGTGTGCATATAATTGGAGAAGCCAGCTTAATAGCTTTCTTTCAATTGCAAAATAATAATAATAATAATAATGTAATTTCCTTTAAAAAAATCACATTGAAATCCATAAAAGTCTACCGTCACCTACAAAATCTGTATAAAAGACACTGAAGATAAAAAGAAGCTTAACATTAGGAAATTGTAAGGCATTCATAAATGGATAAATTAATTAAGTAATGCTGATAAAACACTTTAACTAAGAAACAATTGCTGTAAAGGTCAATATTCTAAAAATATACAGATTAGAAACATTTAAAGTATACTGTAATTATGTCAAACACATCTTTTCAGTTAAATATGAAGCTGACATACATGCTCTTTACAACCTGTAATATGACCAATAAGCTAATATATCATTTAAAACCAAACTAATGAGTATTTTAGAGCTATAATATGCAACAGAAAGTCTCAGAAAGGTAAAGGCTATTTGATGAGTAGTATATAGACTCACCTTCTAGGGAGAAGATGCAGGTTGAAGACTGGCAGCAGGCTTCACAGGCAAAAAAACAAGTCTTTGGTCCCTCCTTCCCTCAGTGAGTCTTATTCTTTCTCTCTGCCTCTTGCTCACTTACCGTCTTTCTCGCTTCCTCCATCTCCCTCTCTTATGAAACACACACACATTCCCAGATGGTCACAAGACTGACTAGTAGAAATTTATCAGTGGCTAAAAACAGCTGCTTCATGTAAAATAGTGTGTGTAGAATAGCCACAAAACATTCAATGTACAAAAAGTATGTTTTTAATTCAATATGGAAAAGCATTCATGAGCTCCAGTGGCGCAATCGGTTAGCGCGCGGTACTTATATGACAGTACATTGCAGAGCAATGCCGAGGTTGTGAGTTCAAACCTCACCTGGAGCAGTCTTTCCACAATTTTGTGAAGTGCTATCCTATTCTACATGCTGAAAAACCCCATTAATTAGAATAAAGTGCAACAAAACAAAAATAACTAAAGGCAGATAAATGGATCACTAAATATACATCAAGTATAGTTTCTTCATATTTTAGAGACACATGTATTCCAATTCCCCTGCTTTGTTGTCTTGTGCAAACAACTCTTCTGATCCCCTTTGCCACTCTCCTCAATATATTGTCTCATATCACTTAATTACAGCAGTAGGTCATATATGCTTTTGCATGCAAAATTACACTGTAATAAAAAAAAAGGAAAATATTACACTCTTCATGCACTCAGCATGTGTAAATAGCACTATTATTATGTTATTAATCAAAACATAATGGAATGACAATTAATTTTGGCATGAAATTAAAGGAATTTCAAAGTAAAAATCTAAAAAATTGTAGAAGGGAGTTTGCAACCAGTACAGGATAGAGCAAGGGTGGCCAATTAATTTTTTAAAGCGGCCACATGAGAAACTAGGTCTGCTTCCCTTCACAACAGCCATCCCCATCAGAGCCTGTTTCTTATGTGGTCCCTTGGGAAAATCAGTTTCCCACCCCTGTATAGAGTGTTACCCAACATATGCTACAACAACTGCAAAAGAAGCCCAGACTAGTTTTTATATGACCCTCAACCTCCTGTAATCACACCTTACACTGACATTACACTTTTGTTTTGTATTTTTCATTTTTTGTGTGTTTTTTTGTTTTCCAACAGCAACAAAAAACAATCTCACAACACAATTAGTACATTTTATGGAACCTGAAACCTGAAATTGTTGGAGATAAATCATATATAAAACAAGTACAAAGTGTTAAGGGGTTCAAATATTGAGGCTGGGAACCAAAAACAACGATGGTCCAGAAGAGTTGGTCAAACAACGATTTTAATGAAACACATGCGTGGGGAGATGTACACTGCACACACCAGCTGTAGATCTCCGCCCAATAATACACAAGCAGCCGTTTTAAAGCATCAGGGTATGATTTATGACGCCCCCTCCTACGTCAAGCAGGTACAACACATGCATTTTCAAAACCACAAATATTCTGTTAGCAACTTTTGACACAGTTAGAAAAGAACATTTTCTTCGTCTCGAAGCCAGGTGTTTCCTGTTGCTGCCAGACGCTCGCTTATCTTCTGGAACATCAGCAGCACGTCTTAAGGCACACTGTCGCTTATGCAGGCACAATTTTGCAGTTGCAAGCAAAATATGATTAAACTTTCACCTATAAATGAGTTTACCTACGGTGTGTGTGTGTGTGTGTGTCTCTAGGCTAATTGGGTGCCAATATGTTTAAACATCTGAATGCAATATCAATGCTGTAGATTATGTTATTAATGCAATGGTAATGATGATAGTTATGAATAGTAACAGTAAAATAATTTCTTTAATCCCACAAAAGTTATAAATGCGTGCTGCTTTCTAGTGTTATCCCAGCGTCCTTTGCCATGGTGTAGAAATGACCTTCTTTTTCAAGCAAGTTGTTCAGCGAATCAAATTCCACTATTCTTCCAGCATCAAGCACCATTACCCTGTTGGAAAGAAGCACAGACTTTAATAGTAATCCAATGAGCAATGTCCATACTGTCTAGCATAAGGGAATGCTTTGGTTCCCCAGCCACCTCCTCCAACTTATCTGAGGAACACCAAAGCATTCCCAGGCCAGCTGAGAGACATGATCTCTCCAGGATGTGCTGGATCTACTTTGGGGCTCCCTCCTTTTGATGTGGAGGTGTAGCAGCAGTACTCGGAGCCCCTCTCCAATGACTGTACTCTTCATCCTATCTCAAAGAGAGAGCCCAGCCACCCTTAAGAGAAAGCTAATTTCCACCACTTGTAGACACGATTTCATTCTTTTGGTGACTACCCAAAGACTCATGACCATAGGTGAGGTTGGAGACATAGACTGACTGCTAAATCGACAGGTTCGCTTTAAAGCAAAGCTCTCTTTTCACTACTACAGACCTAAGTAGCATCTACATCACTGCAGCATCACCCCCAATCCATCTGTAAGTTTCTCACTTCACTTGTGAACAACACCCAGAGAAATGTATACTTTTCATTCTGGGAGCCACTCTTCTCTGGCCTAGGCTAAGCACAGACTTGGAGTGGTACATTCACACCACTTCACACTTCGCTGTTAACTGACAGGACTACAGAATAAAGATCTGGTCCACTGTTTCCCAAACAGGACGAAAACCACATTGGTTATCCTGAATCCAAAGATCCAAGGGAATTATGAACTCTTGTTTCCAGTACCCTGGCATAGACCTTCCTGGTGAGGCTGAGGACTGTGACCTCCCTTTAGCTGGAGTACACATACTGGTCCCCCTTCCTAAAGTTGGGAAACACCACCCGATTCTCCCTGTCTAGAGGCACTGCCCCAGAGCTCCACGTAACCTTGCAGAGATGTGTAAACCACGTTAGCACTACAACATCCGGGGCCTTAAAGAACTCATTCAGTCTATCGATCCTGCCACCAAGGAATTGTTTAACTACCTCAGTGACCTCATCCCTAGTGATGAACAAGTCATCCCCCTCCATTTCAGACTGCATGATAGTGGGATTACAGAGGGTTACAAAGTATTCCTTCTACTGCCCGAATATATCCTCAGTTGAAGTCAGTAGCATCACACTCACACTATACACCGTATGAGTAGGGCACTCCACCCCTGAGGGTTGTCTGAGGGTTTTTGAGTTTTTGCTTCAGCTAGCTATGTTTCGCTTGGCCTGCCGCCATCTATCAGTTAGCTCAGTTCAGCTTGATAACTCCCTTCACCTCTGGTTTCTACCATTTGCTTTGGGGATTACCACCACAACACGCACCAACCCTCCTCCAACCACAGCTCCATGCACGAGCCTCAAAAATGCAGGTGCAGAACATGGTTCATTCGGACTCAATGTCGTCAGCCTCCCTCACAGTGCTGTCAAAGCTCTGCCAGAAGTGGAGAGCTTTGACAGCACTCGGGGGCCTCCGAACGGGGCCTCCGACGTCAGGATTGTCCTGCATCATAACCCTTTACTTGATCCAGGTAGTGATCAGCTGAGAGCTCAGCTCTTCTCTTCTCTTAAGTGTTCAGAATATAGCTGCAGATCTGATGATATGCTTAAGAAATTGATAACCAACATGGGACCTGGGGTGTCCTGGTTCCATGTGTACTAATGGACATACTTTGTTTAAATCTAGTGTTTGTTATGGACAACATGTGATTTGCACAGAAGTCTAATAACAGAACACCTTTTGGGTTCCGATTAGCCTACATGAGCATTAAAGCCTCTTAGTAGCATGGTGTAGTGACCAGATGGAGCACCCTTCCCAGCTACTTTGGTGCATAAGCACAAACAACAGCCAGAATCACTCTTCATCTGGCCTCTCTTAGGCAAAATATAGAAATTCTGGGTAAGGTAAAGTCCAAGTCAAGAAAAAGGAGTCAGTGAACCTTGAGTTTAGATTATTTTGTCAAATACCACTCTGACATATTATGTATGTTTGATCAGATCATTCATACAGTCATTGGTACTACATAGTGGGTTTATTTACTGCACAATGTTTCTCATTTTCTGTATGCTGGAAATAGATACAGTCAAATTTTGAGGAATTACAATGTGTTAAAAGCCAAATTAATTGTGGTTGATTCCTTGTCATGCACATAACTTATGTGCATGACAAGGAAGGGTTGGAAAAGGAAAGAAATTTGACCCTAAAAGAAATAAAATAAGGTAGCGCACATCATCCAAAAATGTTAAGGGAAAAGCTATAACTCACCTAGAGCTGTCCATGATACTGTGCAGGCGGTGGGCGATGGTAAGGACTGTGCAGTCTGAGAACTCTTTGCGGATGGTGTTCTGAATCAGGTTGTCTGTCTCCAGGTCAACAGCTGCCGTGGCTTCATCCAGAATTAAGATACGTGACTTTCTCAGGAGTGCTCGAGCCAGACACAGCAGCTGCCTCTGCCCAACACTGGGAAGATCGTATTAAAGTCTTAATACCTCAAGAGGGTTTTTGTAGTGCAAAAGAAAAAAGTAAACCACAAATGACACTCATGTGTTCAAATAAAATTAAGGTTTATGTATGTTTTGCAGAACATTACATAAGGTTTAGAATAACGAACTGTACAAAACTTAAACTTATATACAACTTATACCCAGAGGCTGTATTGTTAATTTTATTACCCACCTGAGGTTTTCTCCCCCCTCTGCCACTTCATGCTGTAATCCTTCCTGCAGTCCTGATACATAGCTCTTTAGATGAGAGAGCTCCAGCACTCTCCAAATCTCCTCATCACTGAACTTGTCAAATGGATCCAGGTTCATCCTCAGTGACCCCGAGAACAAAACAGGATCCTGTGCAGACGGGATTACAAATATCAGTGTACTTTTTAGAAATATCAAATTCTTTGACAAGGTTATTGTTTATATTGATGTGTATACCTGTGGTATAATCGTGAGTCTGTTTCTCAGGTCATGCAGGCCTATTGTAGCGATATCTACATCATCAATGAGGATGCAACCTTCAGCAGCTTCAATAATTCTAAACAGGCAGTTGGTAAGACTTGATTTCCCAGCTCCTGTGCGACCAACAATACCGATCTGAATGCAGTGAGAGAAAACACATAAGATCAAAATAACAGCTGGCGCATATTTGAAAAAAAAAATATTAGACAATTTTTTTTTCTGGATATAAATTGTATTTACTGGTAATAGTATAGCACTAAATAATGCAATAATATGCAATTATACTCAGTCTGTACTTAGTTTGTAAAAGATCTTAGACATTTCAGTAATGTTATGTGGTACAGAAAGAAGTAACATTTTTCAGAGGCAGCAGATATTTTATAGTGCTTATAGTCATTACTGCTATTTGTAGTAATTCCATGATTTATGTTGTTGCAATACAGACAGTCTTTACTCAATTTTACTTTGACGTCAGTATTACAAAGTTGTCAGTGTTTCATCTCACCCTAATCATAGACTAGTTACATGTTTACATATCATGGCTGATTATAATATACAGTAATACACATAATGTACAACTTAAAAGAAAAACTGATGGTTCACATTATTTTTACTGTTTAATTTTATCTAATTATTGTAAACACAGATTGATCTCTACTACTTTTTTGAGTAAATGATTAATAGATTGGTCTATAAAAACCCCCAAAGCAATAGAATGTCAATGTCTTAGAGCAAGAAGTTATATCAAATTAAAAATTTCAACTGAAACAGCTTTTCTAAACTCAAATAAAAAAGACATTCAGGTCTATGTCTGTAAGCTACATTTTAGACACAATTGACCAATCTTGGCACAGCAAACTTACACAAGTTGTTAATGGTTAACCTTTTAAATTAAAAAAAAATAGTGGGACCTTAATATATTATGGATTTTTCAATGAGGGAGAACCCCCCCCCCCCACCATGAAAACCAGTATATGCTTTTGTATCTTATGTGAACATTATAACAGATACAGTAAAACTCTTAACTTTATACATATTGACTCTTTTTCTCTAGCACACACACACACACACACACACACACACACACACACACACACACACCTTCTCAGTGCTGTCAATGTCACAAGTGATTCCATGCAGCACTAAATCCAATTCAGGTCTGTAACGCACTTTGTAGTTCTCAAATTGCACTCTTCCTGCCTCTGGCCACATCTGTGGTGGTCGAGTGTCAGTTACCCAGTTACCCTGTAACAAAAAAGCAAAAGCAGAACACATGTGTAATAAAGTACAAAAGTTGTCAAATTGAGCTAAGATAGCTCTTGAATATGTCGTGCATTAATATTCAAACCAATCTTGTTTGTTTGGCAATTATCTGAACTGTTATCAGTTATATGTAAAGAAACAGTGGAGAAACAGTAGCTGGGAATAAAAGTTACTGTACAGTGAGGAAACATTGCAGTTGATGTCGCACCCAAGCTTATTAGATTCCTGTTGAAGTGTCAGAGTTACAATAAACCTATGGAACGCCAGGACTGCCATAATGAATTACTTAAATACACCATTAAATAATTAATTAAATGTGGCAATAATTAATTAAAATGGGAATTAATTAATTAAATACATAGTTATGACACATGTAATTAATTAATTATTGACACATTTAATTAATTATTTATGTATTTCACATTTTAATTAATTATTGACACATTTAATTAATTAATTATTGACACATTTAATTAATTATTTATGTATTTCACATTTTAATTAATTATTGACACATTTAATTAATTATTTCATGATATATTTATTTATTTCATTTTGGCAGTCCTGGCGCCTGGCTCTCATCATGAATTAATTTTATCTGTCAGCCTCACCCATCAAACTCAGGGGCGGGGTTAACGCTGATCGACTCAAAACCATTGCTTTGGCCTGGTGGCCATTGTTTTTAGCCCACAACAACCGGCAGAACTGAACTTTGAAAAACCCTGTTTGTGTGTCACCAAATACCGTTTTAATATTTTTTAGCTGAGAATGTAGTGGTTTAATCTTCATATGTCTGATCGGTTTGTCAAGATACAGCCTCTTTGCAAAAGTGCTTCGATGATTTCGGAGATGTCTGCCCAGTCTCACGGCAAAGCGTGGGATAGACCCGCTCGCCCGCAAGCAATCGAGCTGTTGTTACCGCCGACAAAGCGCAGGCCCCGGTACACAGCTGTAATAACCCCGCTGACACTGATTTATTTTACTGAGGTTATATTTATCGGGTGTTATTTCCTGATGTTCGTATGTGTCCCACGTGTTTCAGTCGCCAATTCTGAATTATAACTAACATTAAAAACATGTTTAAGGAGGAGAGAGAGCAAATAAATTCGATTAACAGCTGATGTTTGGGTTTCTGTTCAGTAATCAGCGTGACATGCGTATAAACGCATAAAAGAGAAAACGTTGGTGTTTCCGTCATGTAGTAACTGCTGGCTTTAACTGTACAAAGGTTGTTCTACACTATGAAACACATACAGACTTCATGATGTTCGGCTAATATTTTTATTGTGAATATTAATCATGAGGGTGACCTGTACACCACGGAGCAAGATCAGCATCTCTCCACGATATCTTCAGATCTCTGAGTTAACACAGAGTTTCCCAGCTGACTATCTAACTGTCATCTACGAATATGTCATGGGTCATATCAATATGATTTTACAGAAAAGCATCCTTAATACTGCCAACTATTCCAGAGACGTGAAAATCTACAGCATAAAGAACACAAAATTATAGCAGTCTAACGCAACACTGTAACAGAGATGAACCGTCAGTTTGTCGCAGATCAAAGTGGAATGAAAGTGATTGGTTGAACAGGTGTTCGTGATCTGTGTTATCTGCATTTTCATCAGTGTAAGAGACTCAGCAGCAGATTAGACTAACAGTTATACATTTAATAAATTACCAAATGAATCCACGATCGAACCTGTTCCGACAATTTGAGTTTGTATTCCCTCAGCTGCAGACTCGCTGCTGTTTAAATGTTTGAGAGGAAGATTAGATATAAAGCAAACATCAAACATAGACTCAGTCTGCGGTCACATTTGATATGAGGCCAGCACGGATATTGGCTGTGTCCTGTTTTAAGATCATACATGTAAAATTGTTGTCTGACCTCCGTCGATCCAGCCGCTCAGAGTCCGTGGTTACCATGGTTACTGCATAAGCAGCTATAATGTAAACATTACGCAGCATGGGTGTTTATGTTTTCATTGCAAAAGAACTGTCTGAATGGTTAACTGACGTTAACTTGGATAAATTATAGTTAAGGAGTATCACAGATAACGCCCATGTGAGCTGCTGAAATCAGTAGGCTATTACTGAAATACACGTGCTATATCATAAACTACGATATAAATAGGGAGGTCCTATTAACATGTTTAGTTTTAAAGGACACCTTCCTGCCTTTAGTCTCATTCATGAGCAGTATTAGTTTTCTTCTAACATCCAGAAGTCTGCACGATGTGTTTCACAGTTTGTAACAAACCTTTGACAGTTAAACATAACATGACCGAAAAAAAAAAAAAAAAAAAAAAAAAAAAAAGAGAGAGAGAGAGAGAGAGAGAGAGAGAGAGAAATCACACAAATTATATGTTAAGCTCATTTATTTTTAGTTAAGTAAACTCTAAAAATTCTAACATAGCTGGTGCTTAGAATACAGTTAAATAACTATTAAAAACAGATGATATAATATTTCTGTCCAGGTTGCAGTCTTCATCTTGAACATGCTGTTGCAAACTCTGCTCCTCTCGGTGGAAATGCGCCTTCTCTTTCCTCTTTGTATAAAAACATTTTAAAAGTCAGTTTAATCTCAAAATTCACTGTTAAATCCGAAACACACCAGATAAAGAAAAGCGAATAGTTCAGTCTAACACATGTGCCAGTGAACCATTAAACGTCTGTAAAACTCTGCAGTTATGAAACATAACTTTAATTTGAGCCAAACCGATTTGCTCAGTTGTAAATAAAACAGCGAAGTAAACGTGACCCGACAGACAAAACCTGAGTGAATTAAGTCCAGCGTTTAACCACTGAGAGCTAAAACTCAGGTGAGGTTTCAAAGCTGTGTGCAGGTAATTGGACATCAGCTGCCGATAAAAGTGGCTTCGCCTATAAAGTCCTCTGTAAGGAAACAAGCTCCAGCAGCTCTGCGCTCGGGAAAAATACTATATTTACTTATGTTGTGCAGAAAAATGCGCTGACATTGCGTTATATCAAGCACCGGCTGCCCAGTTAAACTGTGACTATCACCAGGTAACGTGGGCGTGTTTCTTGAATTAGCAGCAGGTGTTAAACAGCTGACAGGTGAGGAGGACGCATGCAGGTAAACTGAGGGCCTGCTGAGCTGATCGCTGGTGTCCTGAGAAACATGTCAGCTCGTTCTTTATGTTACAGAAGCACAGAGACACAAGACCAGGCGGAAAGAGACGATCGTTCGGTGAAAATGCGAATCTGCGAATGCAACATGTGGAACACGGAGAGTGGGATATGTAAACAAACCGGTTGACGTAACCCCTCGGTGCACTCTGCATGCTGACTGTTAGCAGAGCTACTGAAATCTCTGAAAACATCTGAGCACTTTTGCAAACATGTTCTATGTTGATAACCTGACCAGACATGTGAAGATTACAGCGACATTCGCAGCTAAAACACTGTTAAAAGTGTAGTTGGTGACAGAAAACGGGTATTTTAAAACTACACCACCACCATTGCTGCCTGTGATTTGAAACGCATTCTGGGATACCTGGCTGCCTCAAGTCTACAGATGCAATCGATTATCTAGGATCGACCTGTTTTGACTTACATTGCACGGCAACCAATCAAATGTTAGAGAAGCTGCATGGGCAGCGTTAACCCCGCCCCGTGAGTTTGATGGGTGAGTCTGACAGATAACATTAATTCATGATGAGAGCCAGGCGCCAGGACTGCCAAAATGAAATAAATAAATATATCATGAAATAATTAATTAAATGTGTCAATAATTAATTAAAATGTGAAATACATAAATAATTAATTAAATGTGTCAATAATTAATTAATTAAATGTGTCAATAATTAATTAAAATATGAAATACATAAATAATTAATTAAATGTGTCAATAATTAATTAATTATATGTGTCATAACTATTTATTTAATTAATTAATTCCCATTTTAATTCATTATTGCCACATTTAATTAATTATTTAATGGTGTATTTAAGTAATTCATTATGGCAGTCCTGGCGTTCCATACTGGCGTTCCATAGCTTGGTAGTTAGCACTGTTGCCTTACTGCAAGAAAGTTCTGAGTTAGACTCAACCATCTGGCTGGGGCCTTTCTGTCTTTAGTTTGCATGCTCTCCCCATGTCTGTGTGGGTTCTCTCCGGGTACTCCGGTTTCCTCCCACAGTCCAAAGACATGCAGTTAGTGAGGTAAGGTCAGTTGGAGATTCTAAATTTCCCACAGGTGTCTTATACTATACAGGTGTCTGACTTTTGTGTTATCCCTGTTTCAGATTGGCGACCCATCCAGGGTGTACCCACCCCCACCCTATGGTAGCTGGGATAGGCTCCAGCATCCCCGTGACCCAGATAAGGATAGACTGAAGAGAATAGATGGATGGATAAATAATGTCTTGCTCACTAAGTATTTCTACATGCCTCGTTCTTAAGCTGAGTGTATTCGTTCACTCTCTCCACAGCTACAATATTGGTCTCCAACTCTGAGGTCATCCTCACCAGCCAGTTGAGGGTCTGGGTTACCTGCAAAACCCAAACAGGAGAGAGGTCTGTGTTTACATTATATCTGCATTTTAGTAATATCACATATATAAACACTGATGAAATAGGGATAATGTGTTTTTGTGACTGACACTAAGGGCATATGATACAGATAGGCCAACCACATTGCTGTCAATAGAATCTCTGGAAATGACAGCAAACAGAGCAGCAAAAACCACCACCAGGTTTCCAACAAACTCCAGACGCATGGCCAGCCATCTGTCAAGAAAACAAACCCCACAAACATGCACACAAACAAATTTTAGGGTCTCATCAATTAGCATCACATGCTTCTCTGTGTTTGCAGGTACACTGTTCAATGTCTGACCTGTCAGACACGATCCGCAGGTAGATACTTTTGAGGTTTTCATCTATAGTTACTTCATTGTGTTTAAGAAACCTGTCTTGATGCTTGTAGGCTCTTATCACTGACAGGCCGGACACCGTCTCACCAAAGTGAGAGTATATTTGTGAGCGAGACACCGAGTCCAGCCGGCGCAGCTGTCTTGAAGTGGCAATATAAAAACGCTGGGTGTAGAGAGAAAGACACAAAATCAGTTTTAATTTCATCCATAGTTAGGATAGCTTTTTACACATTTTCTTTACCTTGTTTAGCTTACCTGTACGAAGAAGTAGATCAGGGCCAGAGGAATGATAACTATGGCAAAGAAAGGAGTTGCCAGGCAGATTACAAATATTCTTCCCAGTAGATCCAGCAGACACAGAAGGCAGGCGCACAGGTTAGTGGGAATGGCCTCATCTATGGTAAAAATGTCCTTTAGGATAATATTTGGAGAGTTAGTATTTAGTAAAGTCAAAGGCCAATTTTATTTATAATGCACATGGAAAAACATAAAAAGTGCATAACTAGCAAAATTATAAGAGTAAATAATACTAGAAGAATGAATTCAAGTATTATAAAAGCTAAAGTCAGGATATTGGAGAAAATGTCAATAATAAGTCAGTGACTAAACACTTTTAAAGTTTTGAGTTATTCCAAAGATTATAGCTGTTCCAAAGAATGCAGTCTTACAGCCACTCTAAAGACTTAATAATAATAATTAATTATTAGTCCATTAAGACCCTTTTATTGTTATAAGTAGGATGTGAGGATACAAGAGAAATGAGCTCATTATTCCCTTTTTCTACAAGCAGCAGCAAACAGAGACAACAGCACTACAACCATATTACAGCATTACAGCAAATTGTTTTGATTTGGTACTGTGTAAATAAAATTGACTTGATCAGTATATTTAATATATTTTGTGTTCATACACCACTCTGCATTTAATTATTAATTATTATTAATCTCTGGCTCTCATCTCCCTTCTTTCACCCCCAAACTGTGACGGCAGATGGCGTCTCTGAGTCTAGTTCTGCCAGAGGTTTCTTCCTGTCAGAAGGAAGTTTTTCATTCCAGCTGTCGCCAAGTACTGACTCACAGGGAGTCATCTGATTATTTTAGGGTTTTTTTCCTCTATTATTGTGTCAGGATCCTGGATCTCCTTACCCAGCGTTTTTAGTTCTTTGTGATTTTTGTATTTTGTACTCGTGTGATTTATTCTATGGTTTCTAGTTTTGATCCCTTGCCCTTCATGTTTCTCTGTGCCCCCTCTGTTCTGTGTAAGGCTGTGTTTCTTGGTCTGTGTCTTTGCATGTTTTGAGTTTCTTGTGTTTTCTGTCACTCTGTATTGTGAATTATGTTCTCATGGTTGGTCTTTTGTTACTCCCTCCAGTCTAGTTTCTTGTGTTCCATGCTTAGTATTTCCCTCTTTGTATTTTGGGTCTTAGAGTCCTCTGCTTTATGGTTGATGTCTCTGTGTTTCTTAGTTGCTGTCTCCACCATGTCAAGTTCACGTCTCTGTGTTATACTTCCTGTTTTACTTTGAAGGTCTGTGAGTAGTAATATAATGGTACTTTTTTTTACAACACATCAGCAGAGAGGTAGAATTCATGGCTGTTCATAAGAGTTTAATTTAATCAAACCTCATTTTACGGATCTAAGTGGCTCCTCATCACTAGCCAATTCACCATTTTATTTAAATATCTGAATTTTCGGAATGATGATCCAAGCGGGACACAGAGGCTGCTAGTTTTAACGCACCAGAATGCAAATATAAATAAAAGCCTGACTATCCTGAGAGCCTAGCCGCAGCGACACCTTTCTTTCACACGGATGCCTGGATGTGCGTTGAGCCGACTACCCGCACAGAGCGTTTCTGACAGTCGCGCGTTGCTTATACAATAGAGAAAAGCAACAATACAGCGTGTTTCTCTGCTCCAAGACATCCACGGGCCTTTCACACGGTAAGCATGTCTGTTATACCCAGCGCATAAATGTCTGTATGTCAGTGCTGATTATTCAAACACTGTTTAAAATGTGACACATATGTTGTCTGAAAACAATTCCTCTAAATTTGCAAAGTTACTGATTTAAAAATATATTTTCGAATTTTTAGTTGCATGTCAAACATATGATAGACTCTTGAGCACATTTATATAGCTACATTCACAATGGTATAACCATGCTAAATAAAAGATGCCCAAGCACCATTGCACTCTAATGCAAGCCTCTGAACTGTATGTTGATAAGTGCATGAAGTGTACCTCTACCTCTATAGCTGAAAACAGTTTGTATCCATACTTTGAGGATCTGCTGAATTGTTTTAATGTCACTTTTTTGACGAACTGTAGATGATGAAATCCTCTTTATTGGAGAAACTGTCCCTAAGCTATTGTTGCTCATACTTACTGAGTTCCCTAGCTACTTCTTTATTATGGCAGTAAACTTTTTGAACAATAAAAGGTATGGTAGATTTAAAGAAACGTCCTAATTGAAGCAAAGGCAAAAAATTGGAATGAATTTTATGTGACTGTTCATATTAAAGCCAACAACAAGTGAAAAATCCAAAAAACCGGCTCCAATCCTTTGTATTAATGATCTCCCCCTCTAATTTCTGTGGTTTATTTTACGTTTACAGAATATAACATGTGGTAAGACGATGAGTTTTACTTCTCACTCTCCGTGTTATGTGTATGTATTTATCATGTATGCTACTTTGCTCTGTGGACTGTAAAATGTTTCATTGTGTTCATGAAATAAACCAGACTTTCACTGTCTGCATCTTTTACTGTTTTTCTGCTTTTGTTCACTCCAAGTTTGACAAACCCTACAGACATCCAGAGTTAACTCACTAACAATGTGGAGCAGTCTCAGTGCATTTAGCTGCTTTTTCCCTAAACACAACCAACTGAGAGAAACGCTTGTAGTCCTCACTTTGGTCATTTTGAACGTTGAAGGAGATTTGTTCCATAGACACCTCATACTAGTGTTTCCTGCACTTAATCCATCACTACTATGTTCTATTTAAATCCAGATTCCTTTTATAGTTTGCAGTGAAATTTGTTAAACCGTTGCTTAATGGGACAGAAGTACAAGTCACTCTTTACTAACACATTTGTAGATAAGTTTATTGCTGAACGACACAGCTAGCAGTCTCACACACTCTTTAGGTTTTTGAAGTTTTGTGTGTAATGGTTTAGTCTATCAAACCTTACGCTTTTCTCCCCAGTATCACAACAGTATGACTCCCAAAGTACGGATCAGTAAACAACCAATGATTCTAAAGTCAGAACAGAAAGATACAGTTGGGAGATGCATGATTGCGTTTTTATGATGCATAGTAAAACTACCCCCTCTTCTTCTTCGCTGTGTTGTTGTTGTTCTTGTGTGTGTGTGTGTGTGTGTGTGTGTGTGCGTGTATGCCTTAGAAGTTAAATAATACATTAGCCACACTTGAAAAAAACAAAAAAACATTTGAATTTCATTTAGAACTGAGATTCTAAGTTGTAAGCAGAAATCTTATGCTCAATCAGAAACATGTTTCCCCACTTTCACAATGCTGAGGTGTCAAATCCACGACCCCCAACAAATGGTTTGTTACACGCGGGTGTGAAGGGCAAGCTTTACTTACACAGCCTCACACAAAGTAGATTTTTAAAGTTTTTGGGTACAGTGGTTTAACCACAGATGTAACTTCTACTTTTGATAAAGACCACTCCACCTGCATATTTCTTAAGAAATTAAGCATCTTTATTAAGCTCTTATTTATAAATGTCTACACAATATTAGACACCGTGTGCTCTGTGACATTACAGTCTTCTACTTATGCTTCCATTGGTTTGCATTTTAAACTCCCAACCTTTGTTATGATTGTTATGGTTGTTATGAACGACTTATATTTCTAACATTTTGTGATGTAAAAGTGAACCACGTGGCTTTTTTTATTTTCTGTGTGATAGAATGACTTAAGACACGAGTTATTTAAACAATTCTAAATGACAGTGTGATGGCCATAGTACTTAGTGCGGGTCAAATATGTTAAGGATAATGTTTATCAGTGTAAAATTGCAAAGAACCTTTGGATAGATTACTTGGATAACATCTTGTAAACAGTTACCTCAGGTAAAACTTTCCACAGTACTTCCACTTAAGTAAGTAACTAAACACATAAAGTCACCCTTACCAATAATCCACTGCTCCTTGAAAAAAGTAGCACAAACAGACAACTCACTCAGCAATGATGAGTAGAGCTACCCGAGGCCGAGACTCAAGCGGAAGAAAATTAAAAGTTTTGGTTTTTGTGGCTCGAAAAATTAAAGAAAGTATGTTTAATAATTCAACAAGACCCGCACTTTCAACACATGTACATTCAAATTTTGAAACAGGCTCAACAATGCTTTTTGTTTAATAGTTTTTAGCCGTTCGAAAAAGTCATTTTGTGGCTTTAACGTTTCCAGCTGATAAGGAGAATGGCTGCATTTCAAATGTGCGTCCAAAGGCTTTAAACATCCGCTTTGTCTGTAACGACAGTATCAAACTACCGTGCATTGTTTTTACTAAAATTCAACATTTTCAGATGAAAATTTGGCTGCTTTTTGTTTTTTTCACTGTAACACCCCCCTCAATGCCATTTTTAGGATATTCTTGGTGATCCCATTTTTTTCATATTTATGCTCTTGGGAGTAAGGGGAATCTAATACGCACGTTGTTACTGTGTTTTGTACTACCAACTGTGAGGGCTCTGCTTTTGCTTTGAGCAGTCTGTTTTTATTTTGTTTTGTGAGTGTGTGTTTTTCAAACAAGATCCTCGGCAGTTTGATTTTGTTACCACAAACTTTGTGTGAAGTTCACAACAGAGGTAAAGAGATTTAAACACCCCAGTTTAAGGAGGCAGGGGTTGGACCAGCTGCAGAGATGTACAACAGAAGCAGAGGGAACATTTTACAAGATGATAAATGGCAGTTTTAGATGATTAAGGATTTGTTGACAAGATTAAAAGACACATCCGGCAGAGTTCAACAACATTACAGTTTGATTAAATAAAAAGGTTTTAAACTACACAGGGTTTATTTTCTCCTCTGATAGTAATCATATTAAACATGTCAAGAAAGAAAGCGTATAAAGAAAAATAGTAAATGTGTGTCTAATTCAACTCTTCCTGTGAACCTTATATCATCCTTTAATATGTTTGGTGTTAGAAACTTGAAGAAGCACAGAAAAGATCATCAGACATTAATCTAATCAGTTTTCAGCCTTCATTCATATTGAAATGTTGAAATCTTCCCTGCTAGACCGAAGTGCAGCGCTTAACACCGTTGGCCATAACATTTTATTACAGCTATTATTAAATGGAGAGTCCTCTTCACACACTAAGGTTAATTATGAAGCTCCACAGGCTTCTGTGCAAAGACCAGTTCTGTTTACATTATACGTACTTTAGAAGACATAGCATACATTTTCACTGCTATGCATATGATACCCACTTTTATTGGTTAAACTGCCGGGATGTCTTAGACACATAATGAGCTTTAATTTTCTGCTTCTAAGTTCAGATAAAACTGAGGTTATTGTAACGGGGCGTAAAAATCTTAGAAACACTGTGGCTAACAAGATCCTTACTCTGGACAGCATTGAGCCGCCTGTTGTAGTGATTTGGCACATTATAAGTAAAATTGAAACATACAATCCCATAGCACAACATCAACATGTATTTATAGGAAAGCAGCTGGTCCTGACGGTGTAGCCGGTAGAGTGCTTAAAGCATGTGCAGACCAACTAGCAGAGGTTTTCACCACCATCTTCAACCTCTCACTGCTACAGTCTGTAGTACCATCCTGCCTTAAGTCAGCCACCATCGTTCCAGTGCCCAAGAAGAACACAGTGAGCTGCTTGAATGACTATCGTCCAGTTGCTTTAACACCCATAATTGCCAAATGTTTCGAACAGCTCATCATGTCACACATTAAAGCTGCCATCCCTGCAAACCTCGATCCACACCAGTTTGCATACAGGGCAAACAGGTCGACAGAGGATGCCATAATAACAGCTCTTCACACAGCCCTCACACACCTGGACTGTAGTAACACCTATGTGAGAATGCTATTTGTGGACTTCAGCTCTGCCTTCAATACAGTTCAACCCCACAAACTGGTTAATAAACTAAGCAACTTAGGACTCAGCAGCTCACTGTGCAGCTGGATACTGGACTTCCTGAGCAACAGACCCCAGAACGTAAGAATGGGAGAGCACACCTCCTCCACCCTCATTCTGAATGTGGGTGTCCCACAGGAGTGTGTCCTCAGTCCCCTCTTATACTCACTTTTCACCCATGACTGTTCACCAATCCACACCAGTAACACCATTATAAAATTTGCTGATGACACCACTGTCATAGGACTGATCGACAACAACGATGAATCAGCCTACAGAGAGGAGGTTCAGCATCTGAAGCAATGGTGTGACGACAACAACCTGCATCTGAACACAGCCAAGACCAAGGAGATGGTAATCGACTTCAGAAGAACAAAGCGATCTGAGCACTCTACCCTCTACATTGATGGGGAGGAGGTAGAACGGGTAGAAAGCTTTAAGTTCCTCGGAGTCCACATCTCGGCCGACCTTACCTGGTCCACAAACATCTCCCACCAGGTAGGGAAAGCACAACAAAGGCTGTACTTCCTCAGGAAACTACGTCAGGCCCAATTACCCCAAAGACTGCTAGTAAACTTCTACCGCTCCACCATTGAGAGCCTTCTGACTTACTGCTGCACACTCTGGTTCAACTGCTGCACTGCGGAGGACAAGAGGAAACTGCAGCGGGTGGTGAGGGCAGCAGAGCGGGCAATCGGCACTTCACTAACTCCCCTCAGAGACATCTATACTGGCAGACTTCAGCAGAAAGCCAGCATCATCATTAAAGACCCCTCACACCCTGGACACTCACTTTTTTCCCCCCTTCCCTCTGGTAAACGCTACAGGTCCATCAGGTCGAAGACAAACAGACTCAACAGAAGTTTTTACCCACAGGCTGCACTGCCAACACTCATGGACATTACACCTTATTTATAAATTGTATTTCTGTTTATACTTCAATGCAAACAACACCCTTACCACTTTAAACTGTATTTATTATAACATTATTTAGTATAGTTCCAACAGCACCCCCCCTCACTCAATGTGCAATATCACTGATCACACTGCACCTCTCAATGCACCTGCTAGTTAGATGGCATGTATGTGTATGTATATAGATGTAAGCGTGTATGTGGAAATATGTGTGTGTACGCATGTACGGATGCAAATATGTATATATACATATATGTATGTGCGTGTATGTTTGCAGGTGTATGTATAACTTGTACATATCTTTCTTGTGTAAATGTAAATTTGTCATTGTGTAAATACTTACGCTATTGTGTACTCCACACACATGGAGAGATGCCAAACTGCCTTTCACTGTTCTTGTAACAGTGACAATAAAAAGCTATTCTATTCTATTCTATATACAAAAATAAAAAAGCCTTTTTACAGAAAAGAATTGTAACTTCACAATTTATTGAAGTTACAATTCAATCACAGTGTGATAGTGTGATGGACCATGGCCATCACACTGTCATTTAGAATTGTTTAAATAACTCGTGTCTTAAGTCATTCTATTACACAGAAAATTAAAAAAGCCACGTGGTTCACTTTTACATCACAAAATGTTAGAAATATAAGTCGTTCATAACAACCTGAAAGGTTGGGAGTTTAAAATGCAAACCAATGGAAGCATAAGTAGAAGACTGTAATGTCACAGAGCACACGGTGTCTAACATTGTGTAGACATTTATAAATAAGAGCTTAATAAAGATGCTTAATTTCTTAAGAAATATGCAGGTGGAGTGGTCTTTATCAAAAGTAGAAGTTACATCAGTGGTTAAACCATTGTACCCAAAAACTTTAAAAATCTACTGTGTGTGAGGCTGTGTAAGTAAAGCTTGCCCTTCACACCCGCGTGTAACAAACCATTTGTTGGGGGTTGTGGATTTGACACCTCAGCAATGTTCCCTCTAAGCTGCGCACGTGCGCAATTGCGCACTGCCGGCACGGTCTCTGCGCACAGAAAATCTGTGTTGCGCACAAAAAAAATTAACCTGAATTGAAATTAAAATTAATACTTTACCAATTCTTTTTTGCAGTGTTAGTCAGTAGTGATGGTAAATTTGATTCTTTTTACTGAATCGAGTTTTAATGAGTCACTCACCAAAGTGAATCGGGTTTTTGAGTCATTTGAGTCACTGAGTCAGTTGACCAGAGAGTGCCAAAAATGTACATTTTCACTCAAACTTAATTTGTTTCTCTTTTAATGTAAATCCTACTGCTAAGATGAGTGATTCTTAAAGAAAACAACTATTTTATATAGCAAAAAAGAGCAAAAGAATTTCTAAAGGGAATATTTATTTTGTTTATTTTTATTTTATTAGTATTGTCCTTACATGTGTCAAATATATATTTTCTCATCTAAATGTCCACTGAGCTGTGAGCCAGGGGGCGGTAGTGCGCCTTAACATTGGTTGCCAGCCAAGAAGAAGAAGAAGTAGCTGCGAGCCAGGAGGGAGGGGGTGAGTGAGTGAGTGATTTGCTTACACTACGATTCAGCACAGGAGGGAGGGGGTTAGTGAGTCCTGAGTGATTTGCTTACGCTACGATTCAGCACAGGAGGGAGAGGGTTAGTGAGTCCTGAGTGATTTGCTTCCCCTACGATTCAGCGCAGGAAAGGAGGGGGTGAGTAGCTCAGATGTGCTGTTAGCATGTTAGCAGAGCGATGCTACTGTGAACCGAGGAGCTATTGTCTTGATGTGAGCTTCTACTCAGGGTTTTTTCTTCCAGTTCAGAGCAGAAATGTTTTTGTTAAGATACTGGATGTTGTGTTTTTCTTCACAATTTGAATTATAAGCTAGATATATTTCTACTAATGAAATTAGTTTGCTAACAGCAACAGGGATGAGTCAGTGAGTCAGTCAGAATCATGATTCACGAGTCAGTAAAGTGATTCTCGAGTATTGAACGATTCGTTCATGATTCGCGCATCACTATTAGTCAGTGAGTGACTGGCTGCTCCCATATTGTATTAGAACGATGCCACCTTATCCCATAGTCCAGCCAATAATGCGATTTACATTCGTATATACGCAGCCAATCAACGTGGTTGACAGGCTATGACAGCATCCTTATGTGCTGACACCGGAGTTTTAGCTGGCAAAGCGGCGTGGCTGATGTGGAGTGAAGCCACGTTAATGACAACGTGTACAACCATTGGAGATGTGAGCAGGACAGACGAACAATTGACGGAAAAAGTGTGGACTTTATACCAGTTTTTAAATTGTGTTGATAGGCCACGTAAAACCAGAGTTGTGATAAAAAAATATATGCAATGTTTGGTTTTCTTCCTAAATACTGTCATTGTTTATATTTACTGTGGGAAGAAACGGTAAAAACGGCGTTTTATAAGAAAAAAGGCTCGAAAGCACTCTCCACCTGTGAGCAAAAACAAACTCCGCCCCCCTCTCCCTTTCCTATTCGTCCAAAAAAGTACCATGTCGACCAATCAAAAAATGATATGGCAACGTGGCATCTAGTTGTTAAGAAACGGGGGGAAGTTTTAGGAGTGACGGCGGTGCTTTGATATGTGAGAGATTTGCGACATTTAGGGCAAATCTTGTGTAGTTAGTGTGTAATTAGTGTGTAGTGTAGTCAATAGTTTTGTTGTGTGTGTCAGAACAATGAGGCGACTGCTGAATGTTACAGGTGTTACAGGAGTGATACATCTCCTGTTGTCAGGCCTGCAAGTATCAGGCTGTTGTTCTCCTTTATCTCATAGGGGACAGAAATAATTTTTTGGAGTCGCACAAATGATTTGTGTGGCATCAGATTTGATGCAGAACAGCTGATTGTTCTGTAAATAGTTTGAAATGTTTATTTAAAAATGCCTTGGCTGCATTTAAAAAAAACAAAAAAACAGCTGCAAAAATCTTTGTTGTTTGCCAAACTGAGTTACTTTTTTGAAGAAGTAACTATATAATTAATTGCCCAGCATTGGTCTTTATATACTGTATTTTGCAGACAGAGTTATAGGACTCTCTCCCAGCGCACAGACTCATAATACATAATGTCAGAGCTTTTTTTAAAAAAAGAAAGAAAGTTGTGTTTTCAAAATTGGAGTTCAAGTTATTTTTACTTCCAATAGTTTTAACATACTACACGGGTCAATGACTAGATTTTTTTTACATTTTCATTGTAAGTGGGCTAAAGCAGTTAATTAAAAGCAGTCTAACATAAATGTAAATGCTGTAATTTTATTATTTTAATAAACCATGTAACTTGGATGGATTAGATGCCGGCGCGACCACAGTGCACACGTCTGATGTCGCTCACAGTGGTCCAAGGGATCGCTCAGGGAGTTTGTGTGTTCGCTCAGACACGTGAAAAATTAGAGGGAACATTGCACCTCAGCATTGTGAAAGTGGGGAAACATGTTTCTGATTGAGCATAAGATTTCTGCTTACAACTTAGAATCTCAGTTCTAAATGAAATTCAAATGTTTTTTTGTTTTTTTTAAGTGTGGCTAATGTATTATTTAACTTCTAAGGCATACACACACACACACACACACACACACACAAGAACAACAACAACACAGCGAAGAAGAAGAGGGGGTAGTTTTACTATGCATCATAAAAACGCAATCATGCATCTTCCAACTGTATCTTTCTGTTCTGACTTTAGAATCATTGGTTGTTTACTGATCCATACTTTGGGAGTCATACTGTTGTGATACTGGGGAGAAAAGGGTAAGGTTTGATAGACTAAACCATTACACACAAAACTTCAAAAACCTAAAGAGTGTGTGAGACTGCTAGCTGTGTCGTTCAGCAATAAACTTATCTACAAATGTGTTAGTAAAGAGTGACTTGTACTTCTGTCCCATTAAGCAACGGTTTAACAAATTTCACTGCAAACTATAAAAGGAATCTGGATTTAAATAGAACATAGTAGTGATGGATTAAGTGCAGGAAACACTAGTATGAGGTGTCTATGGAACAAATCTCCTTCAACGTTCAAAATGACCAAAGTGAGGACTACAAGCATTTCTCTCAGTTGGTTGTGTTTAGGGAAAAAGCAGCTAAATGCACTGAGACTGCTCCACATTGTTAGTGAGTTAACTCTGGATGTCTGTAGGGTTTGTCAAACTTGGAGTGAACAAAAGCAGAAAAACAGTAAAAGATGCAGACGGTGAAAGTCTGGTTTATTTCATGAACACAATGAAACATTTTACAGTCCACAGAGCAAAGTAGCATACATGATAAATACATACACATAACACGGAGAGTGAGAAGTAAAACTCATCGTCTTACCACATGTTATATTCTGTAAACTTAAAATAAACCACAGAAATTAGAGTTTAGTGTTTTAAAGTCATCTATTAAAAACATGAGTCAACATTACTGAAGTGACACTTTAACGATGCTTCATATCACAGTGTTTATGATGATAAAACATATTCTCTCGTTAGCACATGTCTGCGCTGTCACTTGTCATGAAAATGTCCAGAGCCTGGGTTCAAGCTTCCTCTTCAGTTACCATTGATCATTAATAGTGCGCACAAAAGATTTGTCACATTATCCCCATGAACAACATGCTTTTATAGAAATCATTGTGACATAAATATTTAGATTCTTGTTTCACAATGTGCATGAACTCAAAATCTTTAGAGTTTCATATTTATAAAGTATCGCAAATAATACATTTATACCATTCTATGAGCTAGACTTCTTGTAAAAAATAAACTGATTGGAAATGCGTTTGAGAAAAGCTCCTGCTGTGACCTTCCTTCTGTGAGGGCACGCACACACACACCCACACACACACACACACACACACAAAGAGAGAGAGAGGGGGAGATCATTAATACAAAGGATTGGAGCCGGTTTTTTGGATTTTCACTTGTTGTTGGTTTTAATATGAACAGTCACATAAAATTCATTCCAATTTTTTGCCTTTGCTTCAATTAGGACGTTTCTTTAAATCTACCATACCTTTTATTGTTCAAAAAGTTTACTGCCATAATAAAGAAGTAGCTAGGGAACTCAGTAAGTATGAGCAACAATAGCTTAGGGACAGTTTCTCCAATAAAGAGGATTTCATCATCTACAGTTCGTCAAAAAAGTGACATTAAAACAATTCAGCAGATCCTCAAAGTATGGATACAAACTGTTTTCAGCTATAGAGGTAGAGGTACACTTCATGCACTTATCAACATACAGTTCAGAGGCTTGCATTAGAGTGCAATGGTGCTTGGGCATCTTTTATTTAGCATGGTTATACCATTGTGAATGTAGCTATATAAATGTGCTCAAGAGTCTATCATATGTTTGACATGCAACTAAAAATTCGAAAATATATTTTTAAATCAGTAACTTTGCAAATTTAGAGGAATTGTTTTCAGACAACATATGTGTCACATTTTAAACAGTGTTTGAATAATCAGCACTGACATACAGACATTTATGCGCTGGGTATAACAGACATGCTTACCGTGTGAAAGGCCCGTGGATGTCTTGGAGCAGAGAAACACGCTGTATTGTTGCTTTTCTCTATTTGTATAAAGCAGCGCGACTGTCAGAAACGCTCTGTGCGGGTAGTCGGCTCAACGCACATCCAGGCATCCGTGTGAAAGAAAGGTGTCGCTGCGGCTAGGCTCTCAGGATAGTCAGGCTTTTATTTATATTTGCATTCTGGTGCGTTAAAACTAGCAGCCTCTGTGTCCCGCTTGGATCATCATTCCGAAAATTCAGATATTTAAATAAAATGGTGAATTGGCTAGTGATGAGGAGCCACTTAGATCCGTAAAATGAGGTTTGATTAAATTAAACTCTTATGAACAGCCATGAATTCTACCTCTGCTGATGTGTTCCAAACAAACGATGTTTTCTACATGTCCAAACTGTGTGCTAACTACCTCACACCGCTGTGTCTGGGATCCGAAAAAATAAAAAGTTAAAACGATATACCTTGCGGCAGTTGTGAAGTGCTGAGGAAAATACTGTGTGTCTGATGGGGTGTTTTTATATAGGTGGATTTGGTTTCAGTTGGCCTCTGAGATGCAGATATAAAGAGCAGGTTGTAAAGAAAAAAGTGGAAAAAACTATGGAGGTTCGGTTAGTCAGTAGGAGGTGTAATTGCCAGATAAAGGAGCATTTTGTAAAGAAAAAAGTGGAAACTATGGAACTACAGTTGGGATGTGTGAGTGCTGGGATGCTCTTGATAAGGAAGCCTCTTTTTTTATTGTTTTATGACTTCTTCTGGTGACTGTTGGGGGCCTAACTGTAACCCCCTCTGTCTAACTGTTGCAGAGTTAAGAATATGTAGTTTTAGAAGTATCACAAGAAAAGTTTATTTCTAAAGGAATACATGTTGTTTGTGGTATTCTGTTTAAAAACTATTAGCCTCTGTGTCTTTCAGAGCGCTAAAGAAAAGTAAAATGCTCCTAAAGCAGTTAAATCATCTATGTGTAATCAACAAGTCTTACTGTTGCAGTGTGTTTGTGACTAGTAGATTATAGGGTTATTTTATTATAGGGCTAATTATAGGGCTAGTTGCATTAAAGGAACATTGGGGGTTGATACAGTGCTAGTGTGGCTAGGTGTGAATATGTGTTTTTTAGAAGTATCACAGTTTATTTCTAAAGGAATACACGTTGTTTGTGTTGCTCTGTTTAAAACTATTTGCTCCTGTGACTGTTTGGAGCACTAAAGAAAAGCAAAATGCTCCAAACTAGTTAAATTAAAAGTAAAATGCTCCTAAACTAGCTAAAATAAATCATCTATGTGTAAATAACAGAGCGCTGACACCTATACAATCCTTAAAAACAGTTTAATTAAAACACATAATGGTTTCATTAAATAAAACGCGTACAAAGCCCGTTCACGCGCACACGCACTCACATGGACGCGCAGGGGGAAAGGGGAGGGGGTGAGGGGTGTGTGTGTGTGTGTGTGTGGGGGGCAAAAAGTACCATTATATTACTACTTCTGTGTCTTATGTGAATGTGTTCTGCTTTGCTTCCTTGTCTCGTCAGTTCTGATTTCTCCCAGCTGTGCCTTCCTTCTGTGTCTCATTCCCCTCGTTACCCCTCGTTCTCTGAGTCAGTGTCGCGTCGTCCCTCATGCTGTGTGGATCTCCCTGTGTCTCCCTGTGAGTTTAGTTTGTGATTTTCCAGTTTAGTTTAGTTTGCTTTTGTATGCTTTTCCCCTGCCAGCAAATAAAGCTGAGTTCTTTGTGTTTAAACCTCGTGCCTGAGTGCCTGCATTTTGGGTCCAACTCCTGCCTGCCACACAGCGCTTCATGACATATTGTAGGATCTTTAACTTTACAATATAATGTACCTTTAGCAACTGTTATTGTGTGTCAGCACTAGATAAATAAAATTGAACTGTACTTAAGGAGGCACTGGGGAAGAAAGCCTCTTTAAAGAAAGACGTAAAGAAAGAACAATTTTAAGAATATTTAGGTTTGTATTCAAAAATTTGGGATAAACTAAACTAAAACTAAAAAATATAAGTGGTTACACAACTTGCAGCAAACACAAATAAAAGCTTTTTTAACGTTAAATTTAATGTTTAGTTTTTTAATTTTTTGCACTGTTATTTTAGAATGACATCATTAAAAACTAGTTATATTTTGTTTTTGTAATCATACAAGCCACAAGAAAATAAAACAAATATTGAAAACTATGAAAAGAATTCTTAAAAGGTGAACTACAAGACCCTACTTTTGCAAAGCGGTTGATCACTCTTCCAATAGGTGTGGTGTCAAAGAAAACCATAGGAACTCGCAGGATGTTGTTAAGAAGTCGTGAATGCAGGATACGAGCTGCATCAATGTAAGCATTGGCTAGGAGCAGTGTGCCGAGGAGCACAAAGAGAGCTGCAATAAAAACAAAAAAGTTTCTAAATAGTAGAACTACATTCTTAACAAAGACAAATCCACTGTGAACAGAACCTTGAACTTACTGTAACACTCAGGTGTGCTTTTTCCTGCCTACTGATATAGAATGGCTGTTATTATTATTAGAAAATAATATGTCTTTTCGCAAATGCTAATTATCACTAGGAATCTTGTTAATTGGAGTTCAGACAAGGTTTGGATGTTCAGAAATTCTTAATGACAAAGTTTAGCTTGTATGAAATTCAGGGTTGCAGGGGCTGGAGCCTATTTCCACTGCACAAGCTGGACAAATTGACAGTCTGTCGTGGGGCTATAATGGCAATACAAATGGTATTTAACTTTTTTCATATTCAATTCTTATTCTCATGAAAAACATTAGTTCAATCAGTTCAATCATCAGTTCAATGACAGTCTTGGTTCTTTGTCCTTAATTTACAATATAAAGCAGCTGGAATAAAACATTTCACTCTGACATAGTAATTGGTCCCCCAATCACAATATGAAAGAGCAACCGGCACTATTTTTTGTTATCCATGCCACCATTGACAATTCAATAATAATTTCAATAATATTTTTCCCAAGGTATGTTGATATCAACTATTCTTCCATTAGATTTTCGTTTCTATTAAAATAAAATATGCTGTATGTCAAATGTACACACTGTTTTGTGATTTTAATATCATATGAAAAGAAAAAACATATTTGAATGATGTAAATAAAATACTGTTATAGAACAAATGAAAAACAAATGTTTTTCCTCCCTTTGTACTCCTTTACATTTTTTCACTCATCTCCTCTGTCTACATCAGCCCCATCATTCCCCCAGACCAAACAGCTCTGAAGCATCCTCCTTATTTTTTGTTTTCATTGATTAGTTTAGTTTTATTATAGTCCAAATAATTTAGCTTGAGAAGATTCAGTTCAGCTTAACTGAATTCTGTATTTCAATAAATTCCTCCTAATTGTCTCTACTTATTGACATAAGAAGTTATAGGTGCCTATGCACTTTGCAGCATGGGTCCCTGTGACAAAGGACACAGTGCACAACTCCTCTAGTAAAGACTGGATGTTTAGGTTGTCTATAAAATGCTATAAAAATGAGTGGATTCTAAATAACAGGGTACGGAATTTTCCTGTCTTTAAGACATACAGTTCCTTAACTTTAACTTATTGAAACTTACTTACCTGAAAATATTTGCAAATAGAAAAGGATTTAGTGTTCAGTTACCCTGAGCCACTCCAAGAGCTCCGAACACTCCAACCCTTGTGTCCCTCTTCCAGGAAGGGTATGTCATGTTGTAGTACTCCACAGAATCACTGGTCCAGTCACTCAACCACAGATTTTGACCAATCAAAGCAACATTCTGGGTGAAGTAACTGAGGAAAACCATGGCAGAATATCCCCAGCCCATGGCTCGCAGGTACTGCAGGAACACTGCAAGCTTCACCTGGAAATCAGTGGGAGACGGCACTCAGGAAACAGGCTATCATTTGTTGTAATCATATGCTAGTTGTACAAAAACATTATGTTACCTGTCCTGTTTCCATAGTTTCCTTCTCTATAAGCTTCTGGCCTTTCTGTGGCTCATCAGCATTTGCAGATTTTTTAATGGAAGTATTTCTTCTTAATCTGACACTAAAAGAAAATAGAGGAAAAAAATGAAATGGACATTCTGTTTCCCTGGTTTCATCTATAACTTTAACAAGCTCCTACCTGCCATTGCGCTGGCTGCGGCGGATGCTGTTTTCTCGCTCCAGTGTAAGAGAAACAGTGTCCTCCGAAGCACCGTCAGGTTGGGCATCGTCTCCATCTGGGATGAGCTCAAAGTCTTCTGCATCCTGGCCCTCTCCTAAAATAACAATATACATGGGTTTTACATATATGGCAGTAATTTATGGCACTTGGGTCAAATATGTGAACAACATCAAAACAAAGTATCCTTAAAAGATGACAAAAAGAAATTTAATTCATTCATATTTGTGATGTATAATTTTAGCATAGGTTTTGACGTGTGCAGATTATGTTGCTAAAAATACTAAAAAGGTTGTAATCACCTGTTTCTGAATTTCCCTGGTTGCTCTGCTCTTTGGCATATGTGTCGAGAAACTTAGAAAAAGCTCCTCCACTGGCACGAAGGTTTTCATAGGATCCAACTTCAGAAATGACTCCATTCTCCAAAACCACTATTTCATCCACGTAAGGCAGGAAGCTTATGCCATGAGTCACCAGGATACGAGTCTGTATGGTCAGAGATATATGAGACTCAAGTTTGAATTCACCAATCAAATAGGGTTAGATAGGATTTACAAAAACACTAATAAGTATTAAAGAAAAAGAAAGAAAAATACATAAATTATGTTTTAATTATGTTTATAAATTGACTGAATTGAAAATAATTGGTTTAATCATGTAAAAATTATTTATAAAGCCAAACCTTTTCTAATTTGTAATTCTATTTCCGAGTGGCTTTTATTCTTAACCTTTCCTTATTAGCTATTCAGTTATCTTGGTCATTTAGTGTGATATTTAGCCTATTCATGTAACCTTTACGTAATGCTCTGGTCCTGGGTAAAATGAGGTAAAACAAATAACAGGTGGAATATCCTGTGCGGATAGTATTTCATGTCAAGATTCATCAGAAGAAATTAAATGGGGAGTGGGCCAGTTTCTTTTTCTTTTTCCTTTCCTTTCTTTTTTTCTCTAAAATAATTATCAAATGTTTAGCATATGTTGTTACACACAAACCTTGTTTTTAAGTATTCCATTGGGTCCAATTACATTTTCAAACAGATGCTTTCCTACATTGGAGTCGACGGCAGACAAAGGGTCATCTAATAGATAAATATCAGCCTGACTGTAGACTGCTCTGGCTAAGCTCACACGCTGCTTTTGACCCCCTGAGAGATTGATACCCTGAAAAGAGAAGAAAGGAGGGGAAAAGAGATACCGGGATTCTTTTTAATGCAAGGAAGCCTTTCTTATATAATTAGAAGAGCTCTTCTGTTTTGTTACTTTTTTGTCATGTATTTAAGAAACAAATATTTTACATGTGTTTACAATAAACACCATACACAGCATTTGCATATGGGAAAAAATATTTGTGTAACCAAAAACCTGAACCATTCAAAGTGTAACTCACTTTCTCTCCAATCTCAGTGACGTCTCCTCCAGGCAGCAGCTCAAGGTCTGGGGCAAGAGCACAGGCCTGTATTACTTTTTTGAAGTTCTCTTCTTCATGTGGAGATCCAAACAAGATATTATCCTTCAAAGTAGCATTTTGGATCCAGGCTTGCTGTGGTACAAAAGCAAGAGAACCCTGGAAAGAAATAGACTATGACTCAATTACAGATGTCTCACTACATTGTCCACACGGTTTTATCCAGACCAAACAGTACAGTAGGTGAAAAAAAAAATCATTTTACTGGAAATGCTAGAAAACTCCACTGAACTCAATTTTTCAGAGAACAGTTTATTCTGTGGGTAAAATGGTTTGAGTTATGAGCAAATCATCTCCATTTCACAACATTTATGCAAAAATATACTTCTTTATTCTGCTGTTGCTGAATTAATCTCCCTCAATGCTGATGAGTTTAGACCAGATTATTAAAACTGCCTGGAATGAATTAGGCTTTTGCTGTTGTTTTGTTTCTGCATCTTTACTTTGTTTGTTCTTCAATGTTTAATTGTTGCATTCTTTAAAAAAAATTAAAATATTGTATTGTGATTGTTAAATTCTTCTCACGCCTTTTGTCCTTCTTGAATGTAACTACTGCTATTTAGACCACAAAAGTTGATGCTGTTCATATAGACATAGTGTTTTCAGTGGGAATCTTTCAGTCTAAAAACACTTTGTCCAGATGAACAGAATCAACTTTTTGGGATATCCTTATCTTGATGATTAAGAATGCATAAAGATACTGCTATATAGAGTAATTCTATACTTTTAGTCATAAAATAAACTCAGTAAATTATTCAATCAACATTGATTTTTCTGTATTTAAAAGCCAAAAAGATAAGGAACATAATTTCCTTATAGAATTATAAAGTATTCTGATTCTGATAATTTCCTGAAAAAGTCTTCCTTGATAAGAGATGAGGGAAGGCGTTGAAGTAAACACCAAAGCAAACTTAATTTGATTATACCACAGTCGTGCTACATGTTCAGTTTTTTTTAAATAAATAATTATTGGTGTGAACATTTGTGTTATTTTATTTAAGACCTATTTAGATGTTTTGGATTTTACACTGACAGACACAAATGAAAAAAAGCCATTACCCTAATGTTGATAAAACCTTTGGTACTGTGCATCTCTCCAAGGAGGGCTGACATAAGAGACGACTTTCCTGACCCAACAGCTCCCACTACGGCAACCAACCGACCAGGCTCAATGTCCAAATTCACACTGGACACACATAATAACTGTACTCAATGCTGTGAACACATCAGGGGCAAATAGGCAGACTGGAAAAATTGAAGCAATGCTAGAAAAAAACCTGGTGAACATCTCACAGTTAATTAAGTTAGTCAGTAACATGACTTGGTTGAAAAACAGTGATGTAAATGTGTAACTTTTTGATGAACAACACAGACATACTTCTTCAGGAGAGGCTTTGCATCTTTTTCCCAAGCAAAGGAACCATCACATACACTCACAGCAGTGTCTAAAAAATGAACACAGACCAAGACAGAGCTTAACAGATGATCTGCACATGTAAGAAACTGTGAGTAAGCTTCAGTCTTCAGCTGTAGAACAAGTTCAAATTCTTATGCTGAACATACTGAAACTGGGGTCTTGGTGCACAATGTCACTGTCGATGTCTTCCCCTGCCAGAAACTTCTCCAGGCGCTTCTTAGACACTGCTGTCTGCAAATTCAAAGAACAGGTTAAGTTTGATTTTATCACAGGCTTGATACATGTGTCTCATGTAGGTCTGTTCACTTACTTGCACAATGGAAGCAATGAGCATGGGCAGCATGGCAAGAGGAGATCGGAGGATGTTGAAGAGAGAGATGGAAGTAAAAGCTTTCTCAGCAGTTAACACATTATCCTTGCTCACACTAACAAATACTGCAAACATGGCCAGAGAAACCTGCAAGTACAGACAGTTTAGGAAAAAAGGTTGTTTACCATTTGATTCTAGTCTCTACAATGACATCCCTTCACAGAACTCACCAGAGCTGGAGCAGAGCTGAAGATAAAGGTAGAGACGGATGTCAGGTAGGCAAACTTCTTCATGACTTTTAGTTCTTCCCCTCTAATGTCTTCCACCTGCTTCTGGAAGGATGGCTCCCAAGCATACAGCTTCAGAATCTGGTGAGAGACAAAAGAAAAAGACAGGGAGGAGGCAGTGAGGCAGAAGGAAGGGTGGGGCAGCAGAGCACTTATGGTTCATGACGTCACTGCAGTTTCATGAAGCATCAAAGCCTTAGATGTAAGGAAGGCATCTACATACACCATGGATACACTGAACAAAAGAGCTCACCTTGATCCCATTTAGAATTTCATTCATGATTTTCATTCTCTTATCTTTAAACTTCATGTTCTCTATCTGAAAAGAGACACAATGTAGCTCATGTTAAACAGGCAATAAGGAAATACTTAAATAAAGTGTTTTGAACAGCAATTTATTCTGTGTAATTCATATGAAAATAAAAAACTAACTTTTTCACCAGCAAGAATCACGTGTTCAAAGTTACTGAGATCACTTTCTTCACATTAATGTTAATATTAATTAAACCCCAAAGAAATTGGTCTTTTTATAGAAGGGAGACTGGTCTATGAGAACAAATCTGTATGTTGTCTGTGAGACACGTGGCTGAGCCTGCATGCTGCGTCACTCAATTGTCCAACTACTTTTGAGCCTCTGAAAGAGGGGGACTGTATAAAAATCTATTAAACAGTCAATGCAATACTTTAGTTAAACATCTTGAATAAAACTTATTCAATTTATTGTGTGAACTATTTACAGCACTGTAAATAAATGCACTGTTCATCATAAAGAGTCCAGCGTTTGGGTCCTCATTCCTCACATCCCGACGGGCTGCCATGCAGACCATGACATAAACAATCAATCCAATACTTTAGTTAAACATTTTGAATAAAACATTAAAATCCATCCATCCATCCATCCTCATCCGCTTTATCCGAGGTCGGGTCGCGGGGGCAGCAGCCTAAGCAGAGAAGCCCAGACCTCCCTCTCCCAGCCACCTCCTCCAGCTCATCCGGGGAACACCAAAGGCGTTCCCAGGCCAGCCGAGATATAATCTCTCCAGCGCATCCTGGGTCTGCCCTGGGCCTCTCCCGGTGGGACATGCCCGAACACCTCACCCAGGAGGCGCCCAGGGGCATCCTTGTCAGATGCCCGAACCACCTCAACTGGCTCCTTTCGATGTGGAGGAGCAGCGGCTCTCTCTGAGCCCCTCCCGGATGGCCGAACTTCTCACCCTATCTCTAAGGGAGAGGCCAGCCACCCTTCGGAGGAAGCTCATTTCTGCCGCTTGTATCCGCGATCTCGTTCTTTCGGTCACTACCCACAGCTCGTGGCCATAGGTGAGGGTCGGGACGTAGATCGACCGGTAAATTGAGAGCTTCGCCACACTCAGCTCCCTCTTCACCACGACGGACCGGTGCAGCGTCCGCATCACTGCAGCCGCAGCACCAATCCGTCTGTCGATCTCCGGCTCCCTTCTCCCATCACTCGCGAACAAGACCCCGAGATACTTAAACTCCTCCACTTGGGGCAGGAACTCATCCCGACCCGGAGTGGGCACTCCACCCTTTTTTCGGCTGAGAACCATGGCCTCAGATTTGGAGGTGCTGATCCTCATTCCCGCTGCTTCACACTCGGCTGCGAACTGTTCCAGTGCGAGCTGGAGGCCCCCACCGATGAAGCCATCAGAACCACATCATCCGCAAAAAGCAGAGATGAGATTCTGAGGCCACCAAGTGAAAGCCCTCCGCCACTTGGCTGCGCCTAGAAATCCTGTCCATAAAATTATGAACAGAATCGGTGATAAAGGGCAGCCTGGCGGAGCCCATCACCCACCGGAAACAAGTCCGACTTATTGCCGCAATGCGAACCAAACTCTTACAACGGTTGTATAGGGATCGAATGGCCCGTAGCAGTGGGCCAGACACCCCATACTCCCGCAACACCTCCCACAGGACACCCCGAGGGACACGGTCGAATGCCTTCTCCAAGTCCACAAAACACATGTAGACTGGTTGGGCAAACTCCCATGCACCCTCAAGTATCCTCGAGAGGATAAAGAGCTGGTCCAGTGTTCTGCGACCAGGACGAAAACCGCATTGTTCCTCCTGTATCCGAGGTTCGACTAACGGACGAACTCTCCTTTCCAGCACCCTGGCGTAGACTTTCCCAGGAGGCTGAGGAGTGTGATCCCCTGTAGTTGGAACACACCCTCCGGTCTCCCTTCTTAAAGATGGGGACCACCACCCCGGTCTGCCAGTCCAGGGGTACTGCCCCTGATCTCCACGCAACATTGTAGAGGCGTGTCAGCCAGGACAGCCCTACAACGTCCAGAGCCTTCAGGAACTCGGGCGGACCTCATCAACACCAGGGGCTCTGCCACCGAGGAGTTGTTTAACTGCCTCAGTGACCTCGACCCCAGAAATTGGCGGGTCATTCCTTCATCCCCAGACTCTGCTTCCTCCTCGGAAGACGTGTCAGTGGGATTAAGGAGGTCCTCTCAAGTATTCCTTCCACCGTCTGACAATTTTCTCAGTCGACGTCAGCAGCAGCGCACCGCCAGCACTATACACAGTGCAGGTAGAGCACCGCTTTCCCTCCTGAGACGCCTGACGGTTTGCCAGAATCTCTTCGAGGCAGTCCGAAAGTCTTTTCCATGGCCTCTCCGAACTCCTCCCACACCCGAAGTTTTTGCTTCAGCCACTGCCCGAGCCGCATTCTGCTTGGCCTGTCGATACCTGTCGACTGCCTCTGGAGTCCCACAGGCTAACCAAGCCCGATAGGACTCCTTCTTCAGCCTGGTGGCTCCCTTCACCTCTGGTGTCCACCATTTGGTTCGGGGATTACCACCACGGCAGGCACCAACCACCTTGCGGCCGCAGCTCAATGCAGCAAGCCCGGCAATGGAGACGCTGAACATGGTCCATTCGGACTCAATGTCCCCAGTCTCCCTCGGAATGTTGTTGAAGCTCTGCCGGAGGTGTGCGTTGAAGATCTCGCGGACTGGGGCCTCTGCTAGACGTTCCCAGCACACCCTCACTCACGCGTTTAGGTGCATCGGGTCTGTCCAGCGTCCTCCCCGCCACCTGATCCAACTCACCACCAGGTGGTGATCAGTTGACAGCTCAGCCCCTCTCTTTACCCGAGTGTCCAGGACATATGGTCGCAGGTCTGGTGATACGATTACAAAATCGATCATCGACCTGCGGCCTAGAGCATCCTGGTGCCACGTGCACTTATGGACACTCTTATGTTCGAACAAGGTGTTCGTTATGGCCAAACTGTGATTTGCACAGAAGTCCAATAACAAAACACCACTGGTTCAGATCAGGAGGCCGTTCCTCCCAATCACGCCCCTCCAGGTCTCGCTGTCGTTACCCACATGAGCATTGAAGTCTCCCAGTAGGACAACAGAGTCTCCAGGTGGGGCACCTTCCAGCACCCCCAGGGACTCTAAGAAGGCTGGGTACTCTGAACTGCCACTCGGCGCATAAGCGCAGACGACAGTCAGGACCCGTTCCCCGACCCTGAGGCGCAGGGAACAAACCCTCTCATCCACCGGGAAAAACCCCAACGCACCGGCAGCAAGCCGGGGGATATTAGAATACCCACCCCAGCCCGCCGCCTCTCACCAGGGGCAACTCCAGACTGAGACAGAGTCCAGCCCCTCTCCAGGAGACTAGTTCCAGAGCCCAAGCCATGCGTAGAGGTGAGCCCGACTATATCTAGCCGGTACTTCTCAACCTCACGCACTAACTCAGGCTCCTTCCCCACCAGAGAGGTGACATTCCATGTCCCTATTGCCAGTCTTGGCAGCCGGGGATCGGTCCGCCAGGGCCTCCGCTCCTGTCCGCCGCCCGACACACATTGCACCCGACCCCTATGGCGCCTCCTGCGGGTGGTGGGCCTGCGGGAGGATGGGCCCATGTCTCCTCTTCGGGCTGTGCCCGGCCGGGCCCCATGGACTAAGGCCCGGCCACCAGACGCTCGCCCTCGGGCGAGCTCAACTTGAAATCTATTTCATCTACCGTCCTGTTGTATTGATTGGTAATAAGACTTGTAATTACTCAAGGCAAGAGTCTACACATTTGAAATCAGGGCAACCTTAGTAGTGTCCCCCTCCAGAAACTCTTCACAGTATACATTTTTCACCATGTCTGACTGCCCGGTAACCCTATCCCGGGCAGGGTAAACTGTTCCCTCGATGTTCTTTTCATACGGGTCTTCTGAATCGCTCTTTGTCTGGTCCCTCACCCAGGACCAATTTGCCATGGGAGACCCTACCAGGGGGCAAAAGCCCCCAGACAACATAGCCCCTGGGATCCCTGTGACACACAAACCCCTCCACCACGATAAGGTAGCGATTCACGGAGAGGAAACATTAAAATTTGCAGTTTAATCTCATCTTGATTATTTGATTTAGAATCTCTCACAGAGGTTTACAGAAGCAAAGAAGATTTGGAAAGTATTTCCCCTGACCTGTAGTTTTCTGGCCTTGGCTGCTAGCAGTGCATTGGTTGGAATTAGTAACACCATGACTCCCAGTCCTGCCAACACAGAAGGTCCTAACTCCAGCCACAGGAAAACAATGGATATGATGATCTGCAGAGGGCAGGACCACAGCAGGTGGATAAAGGTGGTCACATCATTGAAGCGCTGGGCATCTGCTGACATCAGGTTCACCATTTCCCCTACTGTTGACTCCTTACGAGTATCATTGGACACCACTAATGCCTTAGGAAAGGGATAAAAAGGGCTTATTAATTAGAAAGTGGGGTGGAAATTAAGTAAGAGAAGCATATAACTGATATTTTTTCTTACTCTGTATGTTTTTGTATATGTGCAAAGCAGGAGATGGATCTTCATGTCACTTTAACGCCCCCCATAACCCTAGTCTTACCCTATATATTGAAGAAAGCAAAGCTCATTTTCTTTTAGAAATAATATAAATAGTTTTTGATGTGTCAGAAGGAGTATTTTCTTAATTGCCTGATTTCCAAGATTTGGTAAAACTTAATAAAACTTCATAAAAACAAAAATGATGTATTCTGATTGGCTATACAATCAGGGTCTTCACCAGTAGTGACTGAGAACTCACAAAATTAATCATTGAGATCATTAGTAAACGTATTGATGGAAACTCGAGCTACAGACTAACACAGGTGATTTTTCTGTGGCAAGTATGTGCTGATAAAAGTTTTTTAAAACTGAAAAATCTGACAACTGACTTAAGCAGAAAATTATGACTAGTAATTCTTTTCTTCTAATGTGTAACAGTAATTTATATTATACAGCATTTGATTTTTTTTTACAACAATGTCAATAAATGGTGTTCTGTCACTCCTGCTTTTACCTTTTTATACACAGCAGCCATAAGTGCAGTGCGAACCTTCATCCCCAGCACATGGCAGCGCTGGAAATACTGCTGTAGGGTCAGAGACTGTAGCAGAGCCACCACCATCAGCAACACTGCATACAAATAGCCCTCCCAGGCATATCTGGATTTGTCCTGAGTGAACGAGATCATCAATCTAGAAAAAACAGAAAAAAAGAAGTAAACATGCTAATCTCCTGCTTCATCTTCAGCACTAATCTAACAATGTCCTCGTTTCATCCTGGCACTCCTGTTATTGGTTATCAATGACTAGTGTTGTTTCTTCTCATCAGATCTGGGAGAGGGTGAAAAAGGTTTAACATCCATTTTAAAAAAAAACATGATTTATAGTTTTAATCTTTATTTTTATCTTCATTTTTTAAAATCTTTCTTTATTTTTGTTTAAAGATAAATCTAAATATAAATTTGATCAATATGTCAAATGAGAAATGTAGTTTAAGTAGTGGAAGAGTCTAGATTTTGTGTCTGTAGACATGATCTGGCTTAGACCTTTAGTATTGTAACGGTTAAAAGCAGAATCAGAATTAATATGTCATTTAGCTGTTAGTTAATAGTGATAGTTATTTGCTAGAAAGGAGGAGAAAGAAGGGGAGGCAAACAGGCACTTGGCAGAGTATAAAAGAGAGCGCCCAGAAGCATTCTTTGTTCTTCCCCTCATCTGCTGTGAGATGAACAGTTCAGAAGATTGGTTTTGTATTTTTGGGGACTTTTTTTCTGCTTGTCTGTGCCGTGTGTTGGATTATTAACTTTGAAGAGGGTTTGACTTCCATTGTTGGTGGATTGTAACTTCCCGATTTTCCCTGTGTATTATAATTTTGAGAAGATTTGAATGTCCTTTGTATTCCCGGGGGTTAGAATATCCAGGGAATGCTCTCCTGTTGAATGATTTTCATTAATACAGAACACTGAGATAAGCATAACTTCAGACCTGGATGTGACTGTCTCCTCTCCAATGTTAAGAACAAAATCGGCATGAAGTCACTAAAATTTCCTGCAATTAAAGTCTAAATTGTGGATATTCACCTTTTAACCCGTTGTGAAACAGAACAGGTAAAAATCTGAGTATTATCCCATTTTAATGTAAATAGCTCTTACAGGTTACTTCAGCCCTTTACACATAACATACCCTTGAGGCCTACTGTCAAGCCCCCTAAAGCTAACCCACTTAAATACCAAGTGCACCAATAAAGAGGAGAGCTGCTGTAACTATGTGCCTGACGGAGGCCAGGACTACAAGGCTACTCAGGTCCCCGGCTTTCATCAGAAAAGCAGGGAAGACATTCGGATGATTTTGAGACTATTAAAGCTGGGCGAGCCCCCTCAGCTACATCAGCCCCATCTGAACTCTGCATTGCCTGCTGGGTAATACATACAGCGATGAGAACTTCTTAAACAGAGAGCTGACCCAGACTTCTTGTACTGAGGTGCTGGTCCCACAGATTGACAATAGTGAATAGTTAACACAGGATTTTACAAGGTAATAGCAAGTAAAATTAAACAAAAAAAAGTAATTTGATTGTCTTATTGAAAAATATGCTTTAGAAAGTCAGAACAGTGGACTATTAAGAGACCATTGTAGTCCACTACAGGGTACAACACAGCTGAGTTGTTGGTTTAAGTCCAGCGACATTGTACAAGCATAACATTGTTCTTCTCTTAAATCTGTTGTTTTATTTCTGTAACGTTCTCTAATATCTTACTCACTTAAGAAGCTGAGGACTGACAAATGTTAACACATCCTGCAGAAGTTTGAAGCAGACAGATTCAATCAGAATCCTTTTAAAGGTCTTATAAATGGTGGTAATCAGCCATGAACTGGGATAGTTCTCTTCCTCCTTATTGTCCTTTTTCTTCTTTTCATCTTCTGTCTTCCCCCTTTCCTCCTAAAAGAACAGATCGATCATTCAAGCACAGTTGATGAGATTTGTTCAGCGACAACCTAGTATCTGGGATCTTTAAAAGGCGGTCATGGTGTTGGTGAAATGTGTTTGGACTGTAGCTCAATATTATGTACATGTGTGTGGAAGTGTTTTTGTTTGAATGCTCTCACCATCATTAGTACATCCTGACTCACACCTTTCCCCAGACCACTGGAAAGGCCACTTTGCTGTGGGTCTTCCTGGGCACTGTCTCTGGTTTTAGCTGATTTCTTTTTCATCTTGTTCTGGAAGCGGACCCTAGCTGCATCCAACTCAGGCTTCATGAAATGCTGGAAACGCTCATTGATGAAAGCAGTGCTATCACTCTCATTCAGATCCCACATGTCCTCCTGAACCAGAGGTTGTTTGTAGCCTTTTAAAACCATACTGTAAAAACAAAGAGAACTTTGAAGACACGGAGCACATATGTAGATGATGTTAAGATTCGTGCTATACTGACTTTAATGTTACCTGTTTAACCAGTTGAACGTGATTCTGCTCAAAAATGGTGCACCTGCTTCAGGATTCTGTGGATAAAACAAGGTTCAGTTTATCTTATTTAATCTATGCTTATGAATTTTGCCCTCTGAAAACAAACAAACAAAAATGAATAACAAATAAAGGGTACCTTTTTTATAAGGTCTTTAGCTTCTGGGGGGATATCAGCCACAGTAGAAAGAACTAGTGCAATCAGTTCAAGCCCAAAAGAAATGTAGAAAAGGCTGAAACGTGGGACATCACGGACCTCGCCCTGAATACCAAAAATGAGAGAAAGAAAAACTTTAAAGGGTCCCGAAGAAAAATGAAAATGGTGTGTTACTCAAAATATGGAGAGTTAAAAGTCAATCATATCAAGTTATTGCACCATGTCTGAGTAAATCTACTATTTGTCTTCTACTTTAATCCAACTTGATCACATGTCTTCACTCATACCAGTCTGAGAGCCTCTCGTAGGAGGGTCTGGAAAGGAAAGACGTCACACACTACAAGGAGTAACCAGAAGAGGAAAAGAGAGGCAGAGTCTATTGCTCCTTCCCGTCGTAATCCTTCATGGCAGAGCAGGATAAGGATCTAACAAAGAAGACACATCACAACATAAAAAACACATCCTTTCAAATTTAAATAATTAAATATAAAGGTTGCTCTATTTACCCATGTGACTGCAAATAAAACCGGATTTGCGTAGTATACACCAGCATTTTTTGAAGATTGGTCACTGTTTGGACCAAAATCTTCTCCTAGTGTGACTCCCAGGTGTGCTATGGCCGTCAGGAACAACAGAGACACCACAAGCTGAAGGAAGAAAACACAGACCAGACAGGAGAATAAATCATATTATTCCATTAAAAATGTCTTTTCATAATGTTTTATATTAGATTTTAACCAGTACTGTGTTTTTAAGTTTTCATGGGAAAACAAACTGAGTTCTTCCCTTCAAGGTTTTGGAGAAGTGATAACAGATGCTTCCATTTTTGCTTAACATACATAGTGCTGGAATGACACATCTCTTTGCCCCTTTGCTGTGATCACTTGTCCTTTCCATGTTAGAACATTTCATACACAGTATATGCATTTATAAGAAACTCACAGAGACAGGCCTCTTGGTGTTTTTGACCTTAATAGAAAATTTTCACCAGCTTCATTAGCTTCATTAGCTTCTTTGTACACCTTTGCTGTTGAATCTTTTCTTACATTGACCCTTTCAAAAATGTTTATTTTTTTCCATGTTATGGCCTAGAACACAGGTGCCGAACTCCAGTCCTCGATGGCCGGTGTCCTGAAACTTTTCCATGTGTCCCTGCTGCCACACATCTGAATAAAATTCAGTAGGTCATTAGCAAGACTCTGTAGAACTTGACTACATGCTGAGGTGGCAATTCAGCAATTTGATTCATGTTACAGCAGCTCAAGAGTAAATGAACATGGTGCAATTAAAGTAGTTTTAGAAGTGCTTTTTTGTCTTTTTTTTTAATTATTTACTTGAGTAGGGTTAGGGTTTGCCACCTCGACATGCAGTCAACTGTTAAGGGTTCAGAAATTGAGGAGGAATCCAAAAATAATAACCACAGATCCTGCCGGGTGCAATTAGACGACATTTTAATGAATACACATGTGGAGCCAACACTGTGCAGATTCAGTGTTGAACTGTCTTACAATAGTCAGAACAAAGACTTTATAGGGTTTCTGTTGCCAGGCAGACTCAATACAGCATACGTCAATCCAAAACCACAACCGTTCAGTCAACCCTTGACACAGTTTAAAGAACACCGTCTTCGGCTCGAACCCAGGTGCTTCCTGTCACCATCCTGCCCAGGCTTATCTTCTGGAACATCAGGCCCACGTTCTGCACAAACTGTCACTCATGCAGGCACAACTTTGCAGTTGCAAGCAAAACATAATTAAACTCTTACCTATATAAATGAGTCTACCTAATATGTGTGTGTATGTGGGTGTCAGCTTCTGCTGCCCTCTGTTTCACCCTTCACTTCATCAGCTAAACCTTGTAACCTTTCCACCAGACAGAAGGCCAGCACGTACACAACTGAAACTATGTGTGTGTATGTGTGTAATAATCTTGACTGATATATAAAATGTATAAAACAAATGTTTCAATCTAATACAACTACTTAAAGCTTAATCAAAGCTTAATCAAAGATATAAATGCGTAATAAAATAACCTGCTCAAAATACTTGCACTCAGACTCGGCTTTCAGTTTCACTTTTGCAAAGCCTGGCGTTTCCTGTCTCCTTTTGCACAGAGTATATTTCCTGTCCCTGCATTCTGCACAGAAACATTTAAGATTATAGGAACATTAAAAAGCATTTAGAATTATAGATTCAACTCAACAGTTTAAAGTGGTTCTTCTTGGACCTGTCATAAAAGCTTAATTGGGTGCCAATATGTTTAAACATCTAAATGCAATATCAATATTAATAATTAATGGAATAGTAATAATGATCATAAAAAATAGCAGCAGAAATAGCAGCAAAATATCCTTTTAATCTCTACACAACGCATCAGAATAATATAGTAAAATAATGGAAAATGTGTTTGATGTTAAAAATACAGAAATTTTCTATAATTAAAATATACAGCATTTCTGTTTTGTTTTACAGGACAGTAAATTAAGATTGTAGCTTTAAACTTACAAGAAATCTTATATACATTTACAGATTGTATATATTGAATATAATTTATAGGTGTAAAAACAACAAAATCGCCTAAAAATAAGGTCAGACACTGTTGTAATACAATTATATCAGGCTTAAAATTGCATTAAAATACTGTTATTAGTTGTTATTAGCAGTTCATGTACTTTTATTCCATATTTAATGCAAAAAAAAATTATATACTACCCATAAAATATATACGTAAACTAAGTAAAGTACTTAAAACAGTGACTGAGATTATCATTAGATTATTGACAATTTACTGTTCATTTTTAATTATATCAACTGTAAAATGGATTTTTATATGTATCTGAACATAAAGATAATCGACTGACTTTTTGTTGTATTGTAATCACAATCCTCTCACTCACAGTACAATTGACATCTATTAAACAATTAGGAGTCTCTACTTTCTGTGCTTCAACATTTAACTGTTAACAAACAGACCACAACACAAAACATTTTGACATGTGTAGACAGCAAAGTTATCTTTCAGTAAAGATGAACTGACAACAGTTACAGTTTGGATCCACTGTGAAACCCAAAGAAACAATTTTTCACCCTCAAAAAGGTGGCCAAAGACCACTGTCCTTACTTTTTTTTTCTAGTTATACTTTTTGGTAGATTCCCTTTCAAAACAGGTATCATTGGATGGTACAGCCATTCCATTCAGGTTGGATCGATAGTCCAGTGCAACCATAGGTGCAGTTGGAAAGAGGTTTTCACAGTCTGTAAAATGAGTAATATATGTATTGAGTGTATTTCATTGTGTAGCTGTTTTTCTGCATTTGCAAATGCATTTGTGTTAATGCAATACTGAGAAACCTTCATATTAAACTGAAAACTTGTATTATTGTAGGGTCTACCTTACAATATAAGGCGCCTTGACGTGACTGTTGTTGTGATTTGGCACTATATAAATAAAACTGAATTGAATTGAATTGAATTGAAGAACACTGAATGAGCACATGGAAGGAACACTGAGGGAAAAACTTCAAAGTTCTACAATCAGGACTATGTTAACTTTGTACTTTCCATGTACTTCTATAAACGTCCCTGCAAAGTCACAGAAAATCTTAGTGGTGACGATAAACAAGACATTTAAAGCACTGTAACTTTTGAGACTTGCAAACGGCTACACAACGAGCAGATTGGCAATGCGCCTCATTTTAGTTAGGTCCTGATGATGTATAGATAACCTTTTAGGGTTTTCACTGAAACACCACAGCTATGACAATTTCTGAACTTCCTTAAAATGCTTATTCAAACTCACCTTTTTACCATACCCCTTGACACCAACAAGTCATATAATGAATCTGCTGAGAGAAAGAAAAGCAAGTCTGTGCGACTGGAGGGTCACTTGAATAAATGAACCTGCCTAAATGCAAAGAAATTTGTGTACTGTACGGTATCTATTGCAGGTAGCCAAAAAGTTTGAGTTTGCTACTTGACTTGCAGATGCAGTGTGTACCGTTGTGCCCTGCAGACTGTGACTGCTCCTTTTTCCTCCTTTCAAATGAACTATTGTTGTTTTTAACAACAAAAAATGTCAGAATGTTCTAGCGTCTACTACTGTGCTTATACAAAAGTACGCACTGGTCGGCCTTCTACGGTTCATTTGTATAAATGATCAGTTTTCCTCTGACAACTTTTTCTCTAGCTTTTGGAGAAAAATCTTCACCTTCTCTACCAAAAGGTTAAAAATTCCAATGCCTGTCAGTTTGGAAGCATCCCATAATCCACAATGACCTCTCCATATAAAGTCTGTTTCCTTTCTGTAAAGCTAACTGCTATTAGGCTTGAATGGAAAGTGCCCGTCCTTCACCCCTTGTTTCTGTTTAAAACTTTAAAACTGTGAACTCTTCCTGAAGTAAACCCTTCACTTCTTACTGACATTTTTGTATTTTTTAAAAAACTAAGCAATTACAAATACATTATGATAATTTTAGTATTACAAATTTTATTTAAAAAATAATTATTAGTGTGAATGCTTGTAAAAGCATTCACAGTATTGTTCTTCAAATCTTTATTATTCTTCACACTTATTAGTGTGAATGCTTGTAAAAGCATTCACAGTATTGTTCTTCTAATCTTTATTATTAGTGTGAATGCTTGTAAAAGCATTCACAGTATTGTTCTTCTAATCTTTATTATTAGTGTGAATGCTTGTAAAAGCATTCACAGTATTGTTCTTCTAATTAGTGTGAATGCTTGTAAAAGCATTCACAGTATTGTTCTTCTAATCTTTATTAGTGTGAATGCTTGTAAAAGCATTCACAGTATTGTTCTTCTAATCTTTATTATTATTAGTGTGAATGCTTGTAAAAGCATTCACAGTATTGTTCTTCTAATCTTTATCAGTGTGAATGCTTGTAAAAGCATTCACAGTATTGTTCTTCTAATCTTTTTATTAGTGTGAATGCTTGTAAAAGCATTCACAGTATTGTTCTTGTAATCTTTATTATTAGTGTGAATGCTTGTAAAAGCATTCAGTATTGTTCTTATAATCTTTATTCTTCTAATGTTCTTCTAATCTTTATTATTATTATATTATATTTTCTTATATATTCCGTTTTTTGTACTGTATCTCCTTCAAAACCGTTCAACTTAGAAAAAACATTCAAACACCATTAGATTCCTCTTCTTTTGGACATGACTGCTTCTATTTTTCTCATTTTAACATTTATATTTTTAATTTTATTTAACTTTTTCAACAAAATTTCCCATGTATTTCAATGGGGAGACCCTTCAAATCCTCATTCAACTTATTCATTTTAAACTGTATCTACTTCAACATACGTTGACATAGAGCCACCATTCAAACTTTAAAACGAAGACAAAACATTCAACTATTCAATTTGTATTTATCTTTTCAATATCTATTATACTTTTCTTCAGTTCCAGTTTAAGTTTCATGATGTTTTTTCACCCATTTCAGAGTTTATAATGGGTGTGTATGGGACGGAATGTTGGAGCTAGAGTGAGACAGCTCAACTGCTAGAGTGAGAGGAGCAAAAAAATTAATCTTAAAATATTTTTTAAAACTGCTGCTGTGTCCACGGTGTTTGGTCTACAGGTATGATTTTACCCTCAAAAACGTAGCCATTGCTGTCCTCTTTCATCCAATGTGTTTACTATTGTACTAGGTGTTATGGTTCTTTCATAAATGTCACCAAAGCACAGCCTCCTCCCTCCAACTCCTCCATAGACTCTAATGTTAAAATGGCTCAGAAGGTTCGTTTGAAAATCAGAAGAGCATGGTGTTTTTACACTGTCACCACGTCCATATAATAAACTCCACAGGCATGAAAACTGAGAATTAGGTAGACTGGACATTGCTGCCGCTCACGGTGAAAGAATTTCGTCAATAGGACCTGTACTTTTCATTTGGGAAGGATTTGTTTGGGCCTGACTTTTCTGTTCATTTTAAGCAGCAAAAGTGAGGTGCATGTCTGTGTGCGTGTGTATGGAGCCATTGGGTGCAGTCACTATAGCAACCAGGCTCACACCTGCCTGCCTAATGAGCTCTCTCTCTCACTGTGCCAAGATTCATCTTAAACACTTCTCTTTCAACTGCTGTTGTGTCCACAGTGTTTGCTCTACAGACATCATTTTACCCTCAAAACGAAGCCATCGTTCTTCTCTTTCCAACACTGTGTCTTTCAAAGCTCAGAGATGTAAAGTTTTTAAACTGTGTGGATCCAAGTGAGGGATCACATTTTAGTCATTCAGTGATTCAAAGAATATGAACTTTTAATATTCATTCAGATGTTTTCTGACTCTAAATTTTCTGTTCTCATTACTTAGGTTTTTCTAATTTACATTTAAAACATTTTCAGCTATTTTCCAACTTCTTCTCTGTGCTTGTCAGCTTTTAGCAGTTCAGCACTTTTGTTTTCAGGTGAAAATTTCTGTATTTTTCATCTCATTCAACATTTTTAACTTAAAATTCAGCAATTAATTCATTTCAGTGCATATATTCAGATTCAAGCATTCACACTGCAGTTTCTTCAGAAAATGCAGAAAATTATTATTATTATTAGTGTGAATGCTTGTAAAAAAGCATTCAGTATTGTTCTTCTAATCTTTATTATTATTATTATTATTATATTTTATTATCGTCCGACGTTTTTTGTACTCTATCTCCTTCAAAACCGTTCAACTTAGAAAAACCATTCAAACACCGTTAGATTCCTCTTCTTTTGGACATGACTGCTTCTATTTTTCTCATTTATAACATTTATATTTTTAAAATTATTCAACTTTTTTCAACAAAAATTTCCCATGTATTTCAATGGGGAGACCCTTCAAATCCTCATTCAACTTACTCATTTTCAAACTGTATCTACTTCAACATACGTTGACATAGAGCCACCATTCAAACTTTAAAACGAAGACAAGACATTCAACTATTCAACTTGTATTTATCTTTTCAATATCTGTTATACTTTTTCTTCAGTTCCAGTTTAAGTTTCATGATGTTTTTTCAGCCGTTTCAGAGTTTATAATGGGTGTGTATGGGACGGAATGTTGGGGCTAGAGTGAGACAGCTCAACTGCTAGAGTGAGAGGAGCGAAAAAATTAATCTGAAAATCTTTTTAAAACTGCTGCTGTGTCCCAGCAGTGTTTGCTCTACAGGTATGATTTTACCCTCAAAACGTAGCCATCGCTGTCCTCTTTCATCCAATGTGTTTACTATTGTACTAGGTGTTATGGTTCTTTCATAAATGTCACCAAAGCACAGCCTCCTCCCTCCAACTCCTCCATAGACTCTAATGTTAAAATGGCTCAGAAGGTTCGTTTGAAAATCAGAAGAGCATGGTGTTTTACACTGTCACCACGTCCATATAATAAACTCCACAGGCATGAAAACTGAGAATTAGGTAGACTGGACATTGCTGCCGCTCACGGTGAAAGAATTTTCGTCAATAGGACCTGTACTTTTCATTTGGGAGCGATTTGTTTCGACCTGACTTTTCTGTTCATTTTAAGCAGCAAAAGTGAGGTGCATGTCTGTGTGTGCGTGTGTATGGAGCCATTGGGTGCAGTCACTATAGCAACCAGGCTCACACCTGCCTGCCTAACGAGCTCTCTCTCTCACTGTGCCAAGATTCATCTTAAACACTTCTCTTTCAACTGCTGCTGTGTCCACAGTGTTTGGTCTACAGCCATCATTTTACCCTCAAAACGAAGCCATCGTTGTTCTCTTTCCAACAGCATGTCTTTCAAAGCTCAGAGATGTAAACCTTTAAAACTGTGTGGATCCAAGTGGAGGGATTACATTTTAGTCATTCAGTGATTCAAAGAATATGAACTTTTAATATTCATTCAGATGTTTTCTGACTCTAAATTTTCTGTTCTCATTTCTTAGGTTTTCCAAATTTACATTTAAAACATTTTCAGCTATTTTCCAACTTCTTCTGTGTGAACATCAGCTTTCAAAAGTTCTGCACTTTTGTTTTCAGGTTAAAAACTCTGTATTTTCCAGCTCATTCAACATTTTTATTTTTAACTTAAAATTCAGCAATTAATTCATTTCAGTGCATATTCATTCAGATTCAGAAAATGCATTCACACTGCAGTTTCTTCAGAAAATATTGTTCTTCAAATCTTATATTATTATATTATATATTCCGCACGTTTTTGGCATCTATCTCCTTCAAAACCGTTCAACTTAGAAAAACCATTCAAACACCGTTAGATTCCTCTTCTTTTGGACATGACTGCTTCTACTTTTCTCATTTATAACATTTATATTTTTAAAATTATTCAACTTTTTCAACAAAATTTCCCATGTATTTCAATGGGGAGACCCTTCAAATCCTCATTCAACTTACTCATTTTAAACTGTATCTACTTCAACATACGTTGACATAGAGCCACCATTCAAACTTTAAAACGAAGACAAGACATTCAACTATTCAACTTGTATTTATCTTTTCAATATCTGTTATACTTTTCTTCAGTTCCAGTTTAAGTTTCATGATGATTTTTCAGCCGTTTCAGAGTTTATAATGGGTGTGTATGGGACGGAATGTTGGGGCTAGAGTGAGACAGCTCAACTGCTAGAGTGAGAGGAGCGAAAAAAATTAATCTTAAAATCTTTTTTAAAACTGCTGCTGTGTCCGCAGCGTTTGCTCTACAGGTCTGATTTTACCCTCAAAACGTAGCCATCGCTGTCCTCTTTCATCCAATGTGTTTACTATTGTACTAGGTGTTATGGTTCTTTCATAAATGTCACCAAAGCACAGCCTCCTCCCTCCAACTCCTCCATAGACTCCTAATGTTAAAATGGCTCAGAAAGTTCCTTTGAAAATCAGAAGAGCAGGCTGTCTTTACACTGTCACCACGTCCATATAATAAACTCCACAGGCATGAAAACTGAGAATTAGGTAGACTGGACATTGCTGCCGCTCACGGTGAAAGAATTTCGTCAATAGGACCTGTACTTTTCATTTGGGGAGCGATTTGTTTGGGGCCTGACTTTTCTGTTCATTTTAAGCAGCAAAAGTGAGGTGCATGTCTGTGTGCGTGTGTATGGAACCAGTGGGTGCAGTCACTATAGCAACCAGGCTCACACCTGCCTGCCTAACGAGCTCTCTCTCTCACTGTGCCAAGATTCATCTTAAACACTTCTCTTTCAACTGCTGCTGTGTCCACAGTGTTTGCTCTACAGCCATCATTTTACCCTCAAAACGAAGCCATCGTTGTTCTCTTTCCAACAGCATGTCTTTCAAAGCTCAGAGATGTAAACCTTTAAAAGTGTGTGGATCCAAGTGGAGGGACCGTATTTTAGTCATTCAGTGATTCAAAGAATATGAACTTTTAATATTCATTCAGATGTTTTCTGACTCTAAATTTTCTGTTCTCATTTCTTAGGTTTTTCAAATTTTAATTTAAAACTTTTCAGCTATTTTCCAACTTCTTCTGTGTGAACATCAGCTTTTAAAAGTTCTGCACTTTTTGTTTTCAGGTTAAAAATTTCTGTATTTTCCAGCTCATTCAACATTTTTATTTTTAACTTAAAATTCAGCAATTAATTCATTTCAGTGCATACATTCAGATTCAAGCATTCACACTGCAGTTTCTTCAGAAAATGCACTTTCTAGTTATTATTATATATCATTATGAATTCCGTACTATTTTATTTTTGGCACTCTATCTCCTTCAAAACCGTTCAACTTAGAAAAACCATTCAAACACCATTAGATTCCTCTTCTTTTGGACATGACTGCTTCTATTTTTCTCATTTATAACATTTATATTTTTAATTTTATTCAACTTTTTTCAACAAAAATTTCCCATGTATTTCAATGGGGAGACCCTTCAAATCCTCATTCAACTTACTCATTTTTAAACTGTATCTACTTCCACATACGTTGACATAGAGCCACCATTCAAACTTTAAAACGAAGACAAGACATTCAACTATTCAACTTGTATTTATCTTTTCAATATCTGTTATACTTTTCTTCAGTTCCAGTTTAAGTTTCATGATGATTTTTCAGCCGTTTCAGAGTTTATAATGGGTGTGTATGGGACGGAATGTTGGGGCTAGAGTGAGACAGCTCAACTGCTAGAGTGAGAGGAGGAAAAAAATTAATCTTAAAATATTTTTAAAACTGCTGCTGTGTCCACGCAGCGTTTGGTCTACAGGTCTGATTTTACCCTCAAAACGTAGCCATCGCTGTCCTCTTTCATCCAATGTGTTTACTATTGTACTAGGTGTTATGGTTCTTTCATAAATGTCACCAAAGCACAGCCTCCTCCCTCCAACTCCTCCATAGACTCCAATGTTAAAATGGCTCAGAAAGTTCCTTTGAAAATCAGAAGAGCAGGCTGTCTTTACACTGTCACCACGTCCATATAATAAACTCCACAGGCATGAAAACTGAGAATTAGGTAGACTGGACATTGCTGCCGCTCACGGTGAAAGAATTTCGTCAATAGGACCTGTACTTTTCATTTGGGAGCGATTTGTTTTGGGCCTGACTTTTCTGTTCATTTTAAGCAGCAAAAGTGAGGTGCATGTCTGTGCGTGTGTATGGAGCCATTGGGTGCAGTCACTATAGCAACCAGGCTCACACCTGCCTGCCTAACGAGCTCTCTCTCTCACTGTGCCAAGATTCATCTTAAACACTTCTCTTTCAACTGCTGCTGTGTCCACAGTGTTTGCTCTACAGCCATCATTTTACCCTCAAAACAAAGCCATCGTTGTTCTCTTTCCAACAGCATGTCTTTCAAAGCTCAGAGATGTAAACCTTTAAAAGTGTGTGGATCCAAGTGGAGGGATTACACTTTAGTCATTCAGTGATTCAAAGAATATGAACTTTTAATATTCATTCAGATGTTTTCTGACTCTAAATTTTCTGTTCTCATTTCTTAGGTTTTTCAAATTTTAATTTAAAAACTTTTCAGCTATTTTCCAACTTCTTCTGTGTGAACATCAGCTTTAAAAGTTCTGCACTTTTGTTTTCAGGTGAAAATTTCTGTATTTTCCATCTCATTCAACATTTTTATTTTTAACTTAAAATTCAGCAATTAATTCATTTCAGTGCATATATTCAGATTCAAGCATTCACACTGCAGTTTCTTCAGAAAATGCACTTTCTGATTAGTGAATGCACTTTCTATTGTTGTTGTAATCTTTATTATTATTATTATAGATTCCGTGACGTTTTTTGTACTCTATCTCCTTCAAAACCATTCAACTTAGAAAAACCATTCAAACACCGTTAGATTCCTCTTCTTTTGGACATGACTGCTTCTATTTTTCTCATTCATAACATTTATATTTTTAAAATTATTCAACTTTTTTCAACAAAAATTTCCCATGTATTTCAATGGAGAGACCCTTCAAATTCTCCTTCAACTTACTCCTCTTTAAATTGCATCTACTTCCACATACATTGACGTAGAGCCACCATTCAAACTTTAAAACGAAGACAAGACATTCAACTATTCAATTTGTATTTATCTTTTCAATATCTATTATACTTTTTCTTCAGTTCCAGTTTAAGTTTCATGATGTTTTTTCACCCGTTTCAGAGTTTATAATGGGTGTGTATGGGACGGAATGTTGAGGCTAGAGTGAGACAGCTCAACTGCTAGAGTGAGAGGAGCAAAAAAATTAATCTTAAAATCTTTTTTAAAACTGCTGCTGTGTCAGCGGCGTTTGCTCTACAGGTATGATTTTACCCTCAAAACGTAGCCACTGCTGTCCTCCTTCATCCAATGTGTTTATTATTGTACTAGGTGTTATGGTTCTTTCATAAATGTCACCAATGCACAGGCTCCTCCTTCCAACTCTTCCATAGACTCTAATGTTAAAATGGCTCAGAAAGTTTGTTTGAAAATCAGAAGTACAGGCTGTCTTTCCACTGTCACCACGTCAATATAATAAACTCCACAGGCATGAATGTGTGTATGGAGCCATTGGGTGCAGTCACTATAGCAACCAGGCTCACACCTGCCTGCTTAACGAGCTCTGTCTCACTCTGCCAAGGTTAATTGTAAAAATGTCTGTTGATTCATCTTAAAAATTTCTGTTACAACAAAGCGGTTGGAGTTAGATTAAGTCAACAGGTTCAACAAGTCAGATTTCACAGGGTTTTGCCACAGATTAAAAGTATGTCAGCAGTTAGTATAAGCCGACTGAATAGAGCATTCTCCTTGGCCTTTTAAATTCAAGCTTATTGTGTATTGGTGGACTTGTCTTCTGCACACAGGTTTTTCAGATCTGGGCAGTTGGAGTCAGTTGATGACTTTTAAATAATCCTTTCTTACTGGATAATTAAAGCTCACAGCATCTACCTGTCTGTAGTGGATTTTCCCACATTTTAAATGATGTAATCTCATTTAATGTCTCTGTTTTTAGTCTGTATAGTTTTTTTCTCCCTACGAATACACTCAAAGTAGTCTTAAAATAAAACCCACAAAACAATTCAAGATGAAATACTTTTTATTTTCTCGTTTAATGCCAGTTGCCCTCTTTCTCTGTATGTCACTCATTTGCTAATACTCAGGCAAAAAGTACCAATTTGTATGCTGATGAGTCTTGTGTATTTTTTTTACCTCTGTCTCTCTATGACAGAGAAATGTATATGCTCAATATTGCTGTTCAAACTGATGCTCAAATTTCCAAGCACTACCTGAACGCCTCATCGGTCTTTTACGAATCACTGCACCAACTGTCGTCATTCCGCTTTGCTCTCTGCTGTGGTAAGTACAATACGGTACTGCACTGTTTTATTTTTATGATGGTAAAAATACATGTTTGACATTTAAACTCACATATCAAGTCTTTTTAAAGTTCAATAGAGTTCAAAGAATAAAGAAAGAAAAAAAAGAATAACCTTCGCTATCATTTATATCGGTTTATGACGTTTTGCTGTTAGCAGCAGTGCTAACGCTAGCTTCAATGCTAATGCTAGCAACAATGCTAACGCTAGCTATAGTGCTAACACTAGCCTTAGCAGTTGTTAACTGACAAAAGAATATTCCTGTGATATTTATTGGTGATCAGTGAGACAAAAGTAACGAATGAGCTTTATTATTACCATTGTGGCTCAGTTTTAACAGTAAGAGTACTAGCACTACCAGCAGTTCTAACACTAGCTGCAATGCTGATGCTAGCTGCAATGCTAACGCTAGCTGCAATGCTAACGCTAGCTGCAGTGCTAACACTAACTGAAGTGCTTATGCTAGCAGGAATGCTAGCGCTAGCAGCAATGCTAATGCTAGTAACAGTCTAACAGTAGCCTTACATAAGTGGAAATACTTCAGTTAATTAGTTTGAATTACAAAATGGTTGCTGTGTCAGCTGGTGTGCTATATTACTCTATAATTACCCTGCTGACTATAAGTTCAGTATATCATGTCGTGTGGGCTTTGTATTTCTGTTAGTCTGATAACACTGTACAGACAACTAACATATTATTTCTCGTCTTACACTTTCAGGAACTTGACTGACATCTGTGCTTTGCCTGGTAGGTGTGCACATACTGTAAGAGAAGTATACCAAAATAAAAAAATAATCTGACTTATATAAGCTGTAAAGTGATGGGTTCAATCTTTCATTCAAACTAGACCTTTTAAACACAATTTTATAATAAATACACATAAGTGCAGCTTAACAATTGGGCTAAAATATTTTTTCAGTACATTTTTGTAGTCACACTACATGTGATTAGTTAATGATTCACTCAATCATATTTGTATTAAAAATATTATTGCTGAATTTAAATAAATATTTATTATTTTAAAAGTGCCCAATTATGCAACTTTTTTGCACATGGCAGCCAACAACAGTTTAGCTTCAATATTTGTTTTGTCCTTTTCAGTAGTCACAATTAGTTCATACAATTACCATGTGATATAATTTTAATAAAATTATTATTTTTTTCTTCTTTTTTGTTCACAGTGTGCAGAAGAACAAGGACCAGATCTCCAGTCTTCTCTGTCACATCCCAACCCCCCATCCCCTCTATCCTCTGTCCTGCTCCACCTGTTGTCTCTGCCTTCTTTCCATCTGTATTTCACCCTGTGGTTTGTGAGAAATTTTGCCAAACCAAGAATCTTATTGCGGTTTGATTTCAAAGCCGTGTCTCTCCTGCTCTGTCTGTTCTCTCTGCTAAATTTTCTCTCTACCTGTTTTTCACTCTTTGGCTTGCTGCTGAGAAATGCACAAGCCAATAAAGCAATAAAGAGTGCATATTTTGCCTCAACCTTTGAACAAACTGAACAAACAAAGAAAACTCTACGGTTTGATTTCAAAACCGTGTCTTTCCTGCTCTCTCTGTTCTCTCTGCTAAATTTTCTCTCTACCTGTTTTTCACTCTTTGGCTTGCTGCTGAGAAATGCACAAGCCAATAAAGCAATAAAGAGTGCATATTTTGCCTCAACCTTTGAACAAACTGAACAAAGAACACTCTGCGGTTTGATTTCCAAGCCGTGTCTCTCCTGCTCTGCCTGTTCTCTCTGCTAAATTTTCTCTCTACCTGTTTTTCACTCTTGGCTTGCTGCTGAAAAATGCCAAGCCATTAAAGCAATAAAGAGTGCATATTGCCTCTACCTGAGAACAAACTGAACAAATAAAGAAAACTCTAATTCACGGTTTGATTGTCATTTCCCAGCCGTGTCTCTCCTGCTCTGTCTATTCTCTCTTCTAAATTTTCTCTCTACCTGTTTTTCATTCTGGGCTTGCTGCTAAGTTGTGCCAAGCCAATAAAGAGAGTACATAATATTCTCTCGACTGACAAACTGTCAAACAAACAAAGACATTGTTTCTGAGAAATAAAAGCTGAAATATAAAGACAAAGAAAACATCTCCTGCTGTGTGCCACTCTTGTTTTTTGAATACATTTTCTAAAGACTAACAGAAACACTTAAAGGTGTGTAAAAATGCCAAAAAAGCAGAAAAAGTCACAAGCTGCAAAACAACGCTGGAAGAAGTTCCATGAGTTTCACAAAGTACCAACATGTGAACAAACTGAGTGTGATTTTCCTCAGAGCTCTGCAGAAGACCGTGTGTCTGGAAAGACCAATGCTGATGGTGTCAAACAGGCAGGTCGACATGTTCCTGCACATGTACAACAGGTATCCTATGCAGATGCTGTAAAGACTGGATTGCAGCATGCATTTAATGAACATCAGGTAAACCATAGAGACCAACCTGAGGTGTCAAGTGCCCCACAGGTGGGTTATGCTGATATTGTGAAAAGAGGCCATCACAGTGATGTGGCAGGGCCATCTCATGCAGAAAGAGTGAACCTTGAAAACCAGCCCTCTGTAACACATGTCTGTGCATCTCACAGCCAGGCACATCCTAAATATGGAGACTCCAGAAACAGTCAGTGCACATGTAACTCACTCACATTTCTTGCTTTCCTTCATGAGAATGAAAACATGTCTACAGTTGACCTTAATCTGGTCTTGGATAAAGGTGATGTGATGTACAAAGAGGCCAAGAAAAGATTCCCCAAGAGTATTCATTTGGCAAACCGATGAGCTGCCAGACAAAGTTGATGCTCACAGGTCTATGTATCATGTCGACATGACACAGCCTTCCCGGTATGGGACATTTGACGAACCTTCAGAAGAAGCAGTAGATACCTTTCTCAGCTTAGAAGCAGGACTGAGCTGCCTGTTGTCAGATGTGCAGTATGCCTTACTGATTATGAGTGGATTGTGTATCGCAGTGTTCAGATCCACATCAGGAAAATATGGGTTCTTTGACCCACACCCCAGAACACCCAGTGGTCTTCCTCTAGCACTATGGTCACGTAATCGTGGTACAGCTGTGATGCTGAAATTCACACTCCTCAGTGACATGATTAAGAGGCTCCAAGATTCTTATGAAGAGATGGAGATATCACCCTCTTGTACCTATGAGCTGAAGCCTGTGCAGTTTTACAGTATGAGCACAATCAACCTGAGTGATACTATCACTGACACAGTCTGCAGACCAACAGCTGCCACTGCTGTGGCACCTACTCACTCTGATACAACTGTTGATGAAGCAAACCCCTTTACTCCAAGGAGAAACACAACCACTGATCTGACTGAGAACATCTTTTGTCAAATGTCCATTTGTACACCACTGGTGAAACACAAAAAGAAGTCCACATGACTCAGTTCACATCACATGAAGATCAGAATGAACCTCCTAATATACCAACTGAAGAACTATGCAGTGAATTAAGTTTCCTTCCATCAAGGGATGGTTTTTCATGTCAATCAAATGCTGCAATAAAAATGTTGCTGCCTGTGACCTTTCTGATATAGTTTTACAAAAACTGAAAAAAGTTAATAAACAACAAAGGCACAAAATGAAAAGAAGATTAATGGCATCAGAGAAACCCAGAAATCAGAGAAAAGAAAACCAAAAAAGGAAAGAACGACAAAAGTATGCTTCAAATAAAGAGTACAAAGAAAAGAAAAAATCTTGCACAAGCGAGGTATATAAAAACAATCCTGAAGTTAGACAGAAAAAACAACAGTATATTAAAAGATGTTACCATGCGAATGCTGAATTCAGAAAGAAACAACAACAGTATGTTAAAAGACGTTACTGTGAGAATGCTGAATTCAGAAATAAACAACAACAGTATGTTAAAAGACGTTACTGTGAGAATGCAGAATTCAGAAAGAAACAAAAACAGTATGTTAAAAGACGTTACTGTGAGAATGCTAAAGTTAGACAAAATCAAAAACAATATATTAAAAGACGTTACTATGAGAATACTGATTTCAGAGAGGAGAAAAAAAGCTACATCACTAAAAGGTATCGAGAAAACTTAGAATTCAGAGAGAGACAGAGATCTCGAGTTACTCAGCGGTATGCAAATGACAACACCTTCAGAGTAAGACACAGACAACTGATGAAACAACTAATGCGAGACAGGTATCAAAGTAATCTTGCATTTAGGATTATGCACAACATGAGATGTGCAATGAAAATAAAAAGGAAATACAGATGGGTGAACAGACAAACCCAAGAGAGTGACAACAGTGTGATCAACGAGGCCATATCTGTGTTCAAATCACAAATCAAAGTTGGACCATCATACCCATGTACTGTATGTTTCAAGGCTTCATTTCCAAACCAAGTACGACCTGCAGAAGGTCAAATTATGTCAAAACCCACATGTGGTTGCAACATGTTTGACAGGAAAGTTTGTTCATGTTTGTGATGAAAACTGCAGAAATGAGCAGTGCAATGTGCCTGATGAGAGAAAGAGAGAGTGGATTTGTCACACCTGCCACAATCATCTTAAAAATGGATCCATGCCAGCACTTGCTGTTGCCAATAAACTGGATCTTGCTGATATTCCACCTGAACTGTCTGATCTCAACATACTGGAGAGACATCTCATAGCCAAGTGCATACCATTTGCCAAGATTATTCCTCTTCCCAAAGGCAGACAAAGAGCAATTAGAGGAAATGTGGTCTGTGTCCCATCAGAGGTACAGGAAACTGTAGAAGCATTGCCTCGATTGAGAATTAATTCTCAGGTGATGAGAGTAAAACTGAAGAGACGCTTGTCTTACAAAGGTCATCAGCTGTTTCAGACTGTAAGCTGGTCTAAACTTGTGCAAGCACTGCATAAACTCAAGCAGATTCATCCACAGTATAAGGATGTGAGCATCAGAGATGATGCTGAGCTGTGTGATCCAACACTTCCTGATGAAGATGAGGAGGATGATGATGAAAACATGAATGAGGACGATTATGATGAGGCTGATTTAATGGAAATTGACAGCTGTGAGAAAAATGCACTGAGTGAAGCACAAAATAAAAATGAACAGGATATTGACATGTTACCCTGTGATGGTGAACAACCACATGAGCAGATGAGAGATGATTCAGAGCAAGCAGATGGACTGACTAATGGTGGTTTTGCACTCGAGGTCTGTTTGCAGCCCCTGATGTGGCTGAGGAAATATTATGTTTCAGTGAAGGAATCTACTCTGTTGCTCCTGCAGAGAGAAACAATCCAATAAGTTTTTTCAAAACACCTAAACTGGAGGCCATGGCCTTCCTGTGCAGTTTCCTACAGGCCAAAACACACTGGATGAAAGAAGGCTGATCAAAGTATCCCCAGTGGGTATTTCAAATCAAGACTTTTCTGCATTGATGATCATTTTGCCAAAGACACAAACTATTTGTTCTTTGCACAGTTTGTGACTGAAATACACTTGGCTACTTCCAGCATGACAATCCAGTTAAGGAAGGCAAAGCCTTTGACCAGAGATGGGAGAAAAATAACCTCAGGCATGTTACAAGATAAGCATGAGGTTGAGAAACTGGTGCGAAATAAAGATGCAGTGAGATTCATGCAGCCTCTGAGAGGAACCCCAGCCTATTGGGAGAAAACAACAAGAGATCTTTTGCCATGATCAGACAGTTGGGAACTCCCACGTTCTTTTGCACATTTTCAGCCGCTGAAATGCGCTGGCCTGAAGTGATTGAGGCAATAACAAGGCAGCAAGGTGAACAAGTCAATTTTGAAGGACTCGACTGGTCAGCAAAGTGTGACATCCTGAGAAGCAATCCTGTCACAACAATGCGCATGTTTGACAAGAGAGTTGAAGCATTATTCAGAGATTTACTCTTATCTCCTGCAGAGCCACTTGGCAAAGTCATTGATTACTTTTACAGAGTGGAGTTTCAGCACAGAGGAAGCCCACACATACACTGCCTCCTGTGGGTAGAAGGTGCTCCTGTGTTTGAGGAGGATGATGAGCAAACTGTTGTTGATTTTATAAACAAATACATCACAGCTCAGCTGCCTGATCCACATAAACAACCTGAACTGTACAAGAAAGTAACAGAAGTGCAAAAACACAGTAAGAACCACACAAAGACGTGCTTTAGGAGTTTAAGCTCCGGGTGCCGTTTTGGTTTTCCCAAACCACCCTGCAATGAGACAATGATCACAAGACCCAGTGAGGATGATGAACTGGAAGTAGAAACAGCAAAGAACAAGCTCAGACCACTGAACCAGCTGCTGAATGAGCCTGAAACTGCTTCCATGAGTTTAGAGCAGCTCTTGGCAAGATGCAAGTTGACACATGCAGAATATGAGCGATACCTGAATAAAATGAACACAAGGAGTACGATCATACTAAAGCGTGATCCAAAAGACTCTTGGATAAATGGTGTAGAATTATAGGGACTATTTTACATAACCATCATCTTGTCATTGCATTAATTATCATTTCATCCAAGCATTTATTGAAGCTGCTGGCATTATGTTATAATTTATATTATAGGGGTTATCATAATCAAATATTAACATGTTTATTACAGGTGCAGTATAACTACTTTAAAATGATTGAGTTAAATATATATATATCATAACTCATATGCTGAGTATATTGTTACAGTAAAATAGTAGCTGAGCAAAGGCCTGAATGTATTCAGCTTCTTGTGGTATTTGAGTTTGCTTAGTTACAGGTGACGGAAGGATGTCCAGTCCATGGTGACCTCAAAGGCCTTAGGTCATCACTATATTCGGAAGAGTATGCCACAAGGAGGAACCTCTATGTTGCAGTTAATTCTTAAAATACATGAATGTTCTGTACATGCAAATTATGTGCTTGTAAACGCAAGAAGGGCGTTACAATACCCTGATGTTATAAAAGCAATCTAGAGTGTATTTTGGTAGAGATGTACAACTGCTTTGCAGTTTGCACCTCTCCACGCATGCGTGCATTCATTAAAATCAATTGTTTGATTGACCTCTTCTGGACTATCATTGTTTTACTCTCGTCCTCAATTTCGAACCCGTAACATTTGGTGCATTTGGCCGAGGTTGAGGGAGAAAAGTTGGAGGTTGAGACCGAGAGGGTCCGAGGCGCTCGAACAAGCAGACACGAGTCAGTGGTCGAAGTGAGTGGACATAAGCCGGCTTATTCAAAGGTAAGGCACTACCTGTTGAATTATTTCCAAAATGTGCCAGATTGGACATGAGAAATTAAAGTCTACTTACTGAAATTACTGGTAAATGTCTCTTTTGATTTTGGTGAAAATCTCATGAGAAGTTGAAGTTGAAGTAAGGAATAAGAAAAAGAGTAAAAGTGAGTTAGAGTCTCACTAAAGGTACCGGGTTAAAGTCCCAAAGGAAAAGAGAATAAGAGAAAATAAGTAAAGAGTAAAGAGAATAAGTGTATTTAAAGCAGTTGGACTGCAGAGTGAAGTTAGAGTATAGGTTATTGGCGAAGAGTTTGTGACATTAAAGTCTCAATTGATTATAAAGCCGGGCTTGGACACCGATATGGTGGGTTTGTGATTTTCGGGTGTCTTCAAAATAATTAAATTGTATAGAACGGGACTCTGGGAGTCTAACAAGTGCATTTTTGTCGGAAGGTGACGCTTCCAAGTTGTCGGTGACGATCGACATTTCCTCGGGAGAGATAGTTCACTTGGCAAGTGTGGAGAACTACGACACTCCAAAATAGCCACTGACTGGGTCAGTTTACCGTCCGGGCGGTGGTGTGCACTTTTTTTGGTTAGTAGAAACCGGGTTTTGGCGCGTCTACCTTTTGACTTAAAACTTCGGGAAGCCTGGGATGTGAAGTGTCCCCAAAACAGGGCTTCTTGGCAGGGGTTGAGTTGGTTGGCGCTTTTAAATTGTGTTAGGGCATTAGATATGTGACCACGGCCCGGGCCGGATTGGTTAAATTGATCATAAAAACTCAGGGAGTTTGTCCCTTGGAGGGTTAAGTTAAAGTTTTGTCTAAATTCGGTAGGTTCTGCAATTTCAGGCCTTGTAAATATTTTTAAGATATCAGACGTCTCTGTGTTATAATTTCTTTGTTTGTGTGAAGGCCCTGTCTGTGACAGGCACTGCAGCACCCTGGTTATTTTGAGGAAGTGTCTGTGTCTATGTAAATGAGATGCCTGTGACTTATTTAGAGTGACATTTCCTGTTTACTAATGAGTAACTAATGACTGACTGCAGAGCCTGGGTTAAGGACGACTTCAATCTGTGTTTTTAGGGAAGAAATGCAGTTTATGTTTATTATATTTGTGTGACTGTTGTTGATTATGATAAGTATTTCATGATAACTGTAGAATATGAGTATGGGGTTTGCTTGACACGTGTCAGTACTAGGTAAAACTGTGTAAAACTGATAGGAAGTTTATAGGGACTGCTACACATGGCTGATGCCTGTATTTAAGACGCTGGAGTTGTTTATTACAATATTGTAAGTAAAGTTTTATTTCTTGCCATGACTGTATGACTTTTGCGGGGTTTTGAGATAGGATACATAAACTGTTGATACTTAAGACCGTTACCTGGGTTCTGAGAACTGAAATTGAATTTGAGATAATTTAATTAATAAATATGTCTGCAAGCCATGTGTGTTTTGGGGTGTCGAAGTAAGATGTTATAGGATTTTTAGATGGGTTTTGTTTCAGTTTGAGATAATATATATACAGTTACATTTTCTGTGTGTGTCGTTGAGTGACAACATGCGCAGTTTAAATTGGGCGTTGTTCCTTCCTCTTTTTAGTTTTAAAACATAAAGGCTGTGAGATTAAAAATTACTGTGAGTAACGGTTTGACTTTTGACTAGGGAAATAATATGCTTACTTTTGGGTCTATGAAGATATTTGACCTTCAGTGATGTTATGAGAGGTTTCAGTTTTCTTTTTCTTTTTCTTTTGACTTGCTCTTTCTGATCATGGAAGGCATGTCCAAAATACTCGTATGAAAGCGTATTTTGTGTGATTTTAACTGTGTGAATGCTGTCAGTATTTGATTTGAGTGACTGTGTGATTTGTCTGAGTAAGTGAAAAGGGAAGTCTGAGAGAGAGAAAGGCAGTGCGTGTGAGACGATTTATGGCGTCTGAAAGAGGTTAGAGCATTTAAAAGGTGTGTATGGAATAAAGGAGTGTGAAATATATTTCTTGTGTGATGAAAAGTAGGATGTGCTAAAGTTTGAAAGTGTTTTTAATTCAAGAAAACAAAAACAAAGGAGTTAGATTAGTTTGAGGAACAGGAAATATTGCTCTGTCTACCGGGGCTGCAGCGACAGGAAATAGTGAACAGGAACTGTGCATGCCCATATATGGGAACTGAGTGTGTACAGAAAGAACACAGAGAGAGAGATTTAACTCTAGGCACATGAAGCAAATGAAGCCTTTAAGAAAAATGCATATATTACTAATTATATGGTTTAGTGTGTCAATACAGGTGGGCGTCTTTCAACTTTGCAACCTTGAGTTCAGCAGCAGAAAAGTAGATTAAAAGAATTGGGAGAAAATAAGCCAGTCTTTGGCTCGAAATTGTGCAGCTTGAGCTCTTACTTTGTCCTTCACCCCGAGAAGACACGCAAAAGACAGTTAATCACCTGATGAAGACAGATAGAACATCGTGGACTTGAATACAGCAGGCAAACGACAGGGCCACTGATCCATTAACACTGATGACGACTGACGACCAGCAGCAGCATGTAAGACTAATGCAACATGTACTGTGAAAATACAGGCTGGGCAGTTGAACAGTGGGATAAAGAATTGTGGAAGAGCACTGGACATTGAGTGATATTTTGCCACGCTGGGACTTAATCTGAAAGAAAAGACTGTAAAGAAACAGAGAAGAAGACAGCAGCTGAGTTGAGACTGTGTTTGCTGGAGCTTTGAAGCCCGAATAGGACATTGTGCAGAGAGGACCAGTGAGAGATGAAGCTGGACGAGTTTGACTGCGAGAATATAGGATATAATTGGATTGAAAATTGAAACCTGAACTCATGAATTGTTTAGGGATGTCCACTACAGCATAACAAAGAGGTAAACATTAGAAAAGGTAAGAATAATGAAAGAAATAATTGTCATTACCTTAATGAATAGAAAACACACATACAAATTGTTACATGTGAGATATTTTTGAAATGAATCAGAAGTGAGATAGTTTGAATCTAAAGCTCAGTGGTGAAATGCATAAATTAAATATGAATATATAGGATGCAATGAAGAAACAGCTTACACGTAGTGTACATTAACATGAATACATAGAAATGCAATGAGAAACTCAATGAATTAATCTAATGAAGAAGCAGTTTACACCCAATTAACATAAAATGCAGGGAAGAACACGCTTACATGCATGGCATAATTGGTGTTTCTGACCAGAGACAGAGAAATGGGTTATTTAACCACTGGTGATAATAATGAAAATGTCTTAGTTTTGTTATTTTCAGGAGTAAAGCAGACTTGGACCGCTCTCCACAGCAGCAGTCGGAAGAAAGTTAGAGGTTAACATCTATGGATAAGTTAAGGCAAGTTTCTGGTTGAATTGTTCACAGCATGATGTGTCCAGGAACCTGAAAAGCAAGCCCCAGCTCCTGGCTGAAGACCAGGAGGGCGGTAATTTAAGGTGGGAAATCAAAATGTGGGTTAGTAACTCGGGAAAAAGAAAACTGACTGCTTAACTGGAGAGTTGGGAAGAAGTCTGGGAGACTGTGAAGTCATAGATGCAAAATAACATATACCCATACACACACAAACAGAAAATGCATTAACCTTATAAAGACAAGCTCCTGAAGCTTAATGAACAGATATTGATTAAAAACCTGGCTAAGAACATAAGCATATGCAATGAAGATCTGCTTGCTGCTTGTATGAGTGAGAGAATGGTGTGAATGGTTAATACAATTGATGGAAAGATTTAAAAGAGATGAAAAAAAAAACAAAACAAAAGAAAAGTGTTTATAAGAGTGACTCAGGAGTGCTTTTGCACTGATTGATCAGAGTAAGTGATTAGTATAGAAAGAAAATGAAAATAATTAAATAATGTGATAAAGTTTAAACATGTATTTCTTTTGCCAAGTTAAATTGTTGAGATATGGCTGAGTATGGAAAAGTTTGAGAGCTTGTGTGAATGTGGACAGAGGAGCTTGCTGTGTGTGTGTGATTGAGGCCTTAAAGGAGGGGGTAGATTGTTCAGAGGTGCAAATTTGATTAGGAGGTTTATAAATTAGTGTTGACACATTGTTGTAAGGTGTTAGGCTGAATCTGAGTATGGTAAAGTGCTTAACCGGGGTTATTGTTGTGTACGAAACGGTGTAGCTTTTGGCGAGGTTTTCGTGTGTTGAATGGGTGAAATTTAAGATGGTTTAAGATTTTTGGGGCTGTTGTTTTTCATTTTAATAGAGGAGTTTTGATAAATATGGACAGGTCTAAAAGGGCCCATAGTTTTTATAACAGTGCACTTAGAAAAAACCTGTCAGGTGATTTTGTTTTGTACTTTGATGAGCTAACAATCAGCTCTCTTTTTCTCATTTTTGCTCTAAGCAGGCCTGGAAGAGAGTGAACTGACGGCGCGGACAAATTACCAAGTAAGGATTGCAGCGAGTCAATCCAGTCAAAAGTATAGTGAACTATTTTCCTAAAAAGGAAAAACGAAATAAAACAAATGATTGAGCTCATTTTGCTGATATGGAGCATCTGATCACGTGCGCAGAAGGCTGCAGATCAGCAAAATATCATGTGTGAATGCATGGGAGTGAATGTGAGTGATGGGACCAAGAGGGGAAATAAATAAAAGGTTGACAAACAGGACAAGTGGGAGACTTAAATCTGGGGATGCTGATTTTGGGATATTGATGTGTGCGTTGAGAAAATTATTTATTGGGGTTGGATTATGTTATTACATTATAGGATGTTAAATGCTAAAGGGAAACATTGATGTAACTTAAGTTACCATGAACGGAGGGGACACATGATTAATAACTGTTCTGTGTAAGTTTATTTTGGGTTATAACACAGGTTGGATCATCAGTGGAGAAAGTGAGTATAAAAGGTGATGTTCTGGTTAACACACAGGCTTTTGTTTATAGGACGTTTCAAGGATGCAGGCTGTGGATGGAGCCAAGAAAAGATTTGACATGATGATTAATTTGATTTCATTCCTTAAAAACAGGTTTGAAGGTCCGGAGCATGTAGACTTAATATGATATGACTAACCTTTTTAATGCCCTAACCTGAGTGAAGGATTTTGAGTTTGTAACACATGAGATGTGTGTCACAAAAAGGGGGAGTTACAGGATTTAAGGTTTAATTTGAAAGGGTTTTAGGATTACTTGATGATGTTTAGGTTTTTGATAATTTAGGTATGGTAAAACTGAGGCAGAAAGTGTTATTTTCAGGTTATTTTTGATTTCTAGAATAAGAGGTTATAATTTAGGCGTGCACATACAGATATGTCAAAGGAAAATTGTATATATGTTATCAGCTACATGAAATGTGTCTACGTGACGTTTACCTAATAACTTATGTGATGATAAAGTTGTTTACCGACTAGCAGCTTGCTCTCTTCTTGAACCTACAGACTTAGAAAAGGGGAACTTCAGCTCTGAGTTCTGAGAATAACTCTGGTATTTTTATAAGTAGACAGGAAACACGTCGAGACCGCCGTATAGGGCAAATGTGTTAGAGCTTGTAATTAAATGTGGGCTTGAAAAGAGGAAGCAAATTTGGTACAGGACGTGCTTGAGATGATCAGATGAGAGAAAGGAGAAGAACAGAGCACAAATACACCGAGTTGTTTATATTACAAAGAAGATCAAAAGCTTGTTAGACACAGGTTATAATGGAAGCATAAAAGGGATGAGAGGAACTTTACATAACATAGAAATCCTGCAACAATTCGTAAATTGCCCAAACACAGTGTTCAGACCGGATATGCGCTACCCGTTAAAGGGGCGAAGAAATCAGGCCTAAGTTTGAAAAATGAAATGGGTTAACTCGATAGAGGATGTTTCCAAAGGTAGAGAAAATAATGTAGGACCTTTTACCAGGAGAAAGCTAACTGTATCTTTTACACTTTACAGTGTGCATTGAGGGAAGTCAGGAATAGTTTAAATTAGGATTGAAAAAACTAAACTAGGTGAAAAGGGGTGTAGCAAGTAGATTTAGGGCAGTTCACAGCCTGGCGTAAATGCAAGGTGCCGTCACACAGCTTAAGTTATTTGTTTGATTTATTTTATGACAAAATAATAAGGAAACATTGAAAACATACAACCCGTTGAGGAGACAGATAGGGTTGGGGAATTGAAAGGGTTGGTTTGCTTAGCATAATGCACTACAAAGTATACAAAGTTTATATAACATGATGCAAACACACGAATCAGAGACACGTAATGAGAAAACTGATTAGAATGCTCCTTACAACTACATGTTTATTGTATGCAATGATATTAACTATGGCTGTGTTGTTTATTGTCTATATTTTGCAGGGCACTCCGAACCACTTGTCTGAACACGGAGGCCAGTCCAGCCCAGCACTTCCTGAGACTGTAGTTGCTAAAACAGGATCGGTAAAAAAAGACAAAAGCGCGAGGGGTCAGGTAAAGGTGATGAGTGTCTCAGCAGGAATAAGGGCATAGGGTTGAATTATGGTAAAGGGTCTACCAGCTCATTCACATTTGATTTGTGTGACGTCATTAAGTGTACAGGAGCTAGTAGTAGCTGGAGAGCGTATGAGGTACGGGTCTGCAATCACCCCATGATATGCTTAGGGTAAATTTAGTTGATGCAAAGTCTAAGCCGCAAGCAGAAAGCTTAATCACCATTCTGACTGATCAGATGGTAACTTCGGGAACAGTAGCTCAAAAGGAACAGGAACCAAAAGGGAGAGTACTTCTGACAACAGATTACTTTAGACTGAAGCTTAAAGAGTTGATAAAGCGCCACGGGTTTCAAGGACAGTAACCTCTGGCTTGATTGGGTGGCTCAAGATGCTAGAGAACAACATGTATCTGACTGTGTTGCCTGTGCTTCAGCTAGGTCACGGTTGTTTACAGAGCCCGCACCATTGCATTAGAGGATGAGTGGGGCTATGATTGTATGTTACAGTTAACTAGAAGTGAAGTGACTACTGGCAACTGTACTGTGTTGTCCAGACTTTTCCCTGCCATTTCAAAGCAGACAGCAGTGGGACCATTTATGCTAAAATTAGATAATTACATGTTTCAAGTTTTCTACAGATAATGAAAAGTACAAGGTGGGAGAGATCGACCCAACTAGGTGTGCTGTCACACTCACAGGACGAACCACCAACAATGTAAGCGACCCTACCACGGTAATTGGAACATGGGCAAGAAGTGGGCTCTACTAATACTGTGGGGAAGATATTCGTGTTCCTATGGGAAGCGAGGGACATGTGCGATGGTGCGATTGGGAGCTCCGATCATGCTTATTGGAAACCAGGTAAAGGCTATTCCACAACATAACACGTGAACTTTAGCTGCCATACGTAAGAGATACATTTTGGCCAAAAGAGGGACCCAGACTACCCATGCATATGATCCTCGTTTGAACTCGCCGACCTGGATAGACTCCATAGGAGTGCCCAGGGAGTTCCTAATGAGTGCAAGCTGGTAAGTCAGGTAGTTGCAGGATCGGAGAGTATATTTCTTTGGGTAACGCCTAAGGAAAATGTTGGCCGATTATGTTCATTACAACCTGCTGAGACTCTCTGACCAAACCAGGGACGCCATGATGGGGTTCGCAGAACAATTAGGTCCGAGTTCGCTGACGGGAGAGCGAAATCGAATTATCTAAAACCATGCATGAGCACTCAGGTATCGAAAATATGCTGGCCTGGATGACATCTGTGTTTGGACAATGGAAAGGTGTGGCTAAGTAAACTTGGCAAGTGTCAGTGATGTTTTCTTTGACTGTACTTTTGGGAATATTGGTCATCGCTAGTTGTGGTATCATTCCTTGTGTCAGAGGATGGTTGGTAAAGATAATGGCGAGGGTTGCGAACCCTGCCTGGGTTGAGGGAAATTCTTTATTCCTATTATATAATCTGCATTATTATGATTGCATTAAGAACATGTTTTACAGCATTGTTTACCAGTAATATTGTTTACAGGGTTCATATTGCATTGCATAGGTTTGTCATCACATTCATTCTATTCACAGGTTTAGTTCATTTTATACACATTGCATATCTGTGCTTGTTTAGAGTTGATGTTCTATCCAAGAGGGTTTTAAGCTTCACTGGTGAGAGTGTCCAGGTGATACATGTTGAGGGAAGATGAGAACATAGCAGGTGAATTGCATGCACGCTTACAAACACACATGATTTAATATATAGGCCAGGCCAAAGGCCTGGACTTGATGCAGCTTTCAACTTTACAGCTCCTAACTTGCAGGAATGGCGGGAGTGTAATGAATGAATGCAAAACATGCTTACAGACACAAACATGACAGGGGTTTATTTTACAGGGTAAAGGTGGACCACAGGTTGCTTTGTTTCTGCTTAGCAACTACTGAGGTAAATGGTGTTAAAGATAAATATGCAATAAGTGAACAAGAAATGTGTGAGGGTGAGCCGGGTGAAACAAAATGTTGTAGATAATGGAAACTTGTCTAACGGGCATTAACAGTAACCTTTGCATGTTATGTATATGCTTGAGGCCAAAAGAGGCATAAATCCAGATAGAAAACTTTGAAGTGTGCTTTTAGCGGAGATTTAGGCTGACAGGGGATGGTGTATATTTTACCCGGGTGTGTTTAATAAAAAAAAAAACTAAAAGCGTTGCTCACACACATAAAGAGTATTGAGATTAAATAAAGTTAATATAATGGATAGAGCCCAGAACAGGAAAATACATAAGTAAAATCAAATGTAATGTTTGATTTCACTTTTATTGGGAAACAATCAGGCTAGAAATGTGAGTAACCTATGTTTAAACTGTGAAAACACTCTCCACATACATTAAAACTGTGCAACTCTGAGTGGGCCATGCAATCAAGCAACTGTTACATATCTGTATTAAACTAGCCAACATAGACTCACCACCACATGATGTTGCCCTGCAGCGGGGCAGAAAATCATTTCCAAACCAGGGATCTTATGTTGATTATCATATTCTTACTTATGTACACACACACACACAGAAGGGAAAAATTTCAAAACAAAACAAAAACAACTTCGCTTAACCTGTCAAGCACAGGAGCAAAATAAAAATCTCTTTGGGCTCTGTTAAAATTTCTTTAGTAAAGTGTAAAAGGCCAAACCTAGGAGGTTGGGCAACCCGAAAGTCCCTCCAGTATCAGGAGTTAAGAGTCAGGAAACATTCTTCACTTTAACGCGTTTTTTATGAAAAACCACTGACTCATAGATGCAGATAGACAATTAAGTGCACATACATCCAGATGTGCATTTAGACATTAAAAGTGTAGAGACATGTACACACAGATTGGCAAACCGGTACAGAGTCTAACTGAAGAGCTTAATAAAGCAGACGTGGCAGTAGGGTTTGTGATTTTGCCTGATATGATATTGGGAACCAACTTTGAATAATGACAGGAACCTGAGATGAACACAGTAGGTTAGTAAGGTGTAGCAGAGAGGGTCAGAGCGAAGGTAGTGGACCTGGGAATAGTGTAGTGGCGTCTTTGGAAGGCGTCAAAAGGGGAATTGTAGAATTATAGGGACTATTTTACATAACCATCATCTTGTCATTGCATTAATTATCATTTCATCCAAGCATTTATTGAAGCTGCTGGCATTATGTTATAATTTATATTATAGGGTTATCATAATCAAATATTAACATGTTTATTACAGGTGCAGTATAACTACTTTAAAATGATTGAGTTAAATATATATATCATAACTCATATGCTGAGTATATTGTTACAGTAAAATAGTAGCTGAGCAAAGGCCTGAATGTATTCAGCTTCTTGTGGTATTTGAGTTTGCTTAGTTACAGGTGACGGAAGGATGTCCAGTCCATGGTGACCTCAAAGGCCTTAGGTCATCACTATATTCGGAAGAGTATGCCACAAGGAGGAACCTCTATGTTGCAGTTAATTCTTAAAATACATGAATGTTCTGTACATGCAAATTATGTGCTTGTAAACGCAAGAAGGGCGTTACAATACCCTGATGTTATAAAAGCAATCTAGAGTGTATTTTGGTAGAGATGTACAACTGCTTTGCAGTTTGCACCTCTCCACGCTGCGTGCATTCATTAAAATCAATTGTTTGATTGACCTCTTCTGGACTATCATTGTTTTACTCTCGTCCTCAATTTCGAACCCGTAACAATGGCTATAATCCACATCTGCTTGAAGCCTGGAACAGTAATATCGACATAAGCTTTGTTTTAGATGCTTTCGGCGCTGCAAATTATTTAATGAAATATATCAAAAAAAAGAGGGCGGGCTGTCTGAGTACCTGAAAACTGTCATTGAGAGCTCCCAGAAGGACAGTGTAAATGAGTGTGATGAAATGAGAGCCGTCATGCAGGCATATTCAAAGAAGCGAGAGATCAGTGCACAGGGTGTGTTGCTCGTGCATGTGGTCTTCACATGAAGCAATGTTCACGTGCTGTAATATTCATACCAACTGATGATAATCCTGTGAAAATGAGTCGTCCCCTGTCAGTTCTGGACAACGCAACACCTGAGTCTTCCAATGTTTGGATGACATCTTTGAATGACAAATACAAAGCCAGACCTGAAACACCAGAGTATGAGGAGATGTGCATGGCAGACTTTGCTGCTACTTGCAGGATTGTCTATGGCCAACAGACAAAAGGTAAAGATGTTTTGCCCCTTCTCAATGAGATGGGATTTGTGCAGAGGCGCAAAAATGATAAGCCTGCTGTCATCAGATTTCACCGCTGCTCACAAGAAAAACATCCGGAGCAATATTATGGAAGACTGCTTAAACTGTACCTTCCTCATCGTTCAGACCACGAACTGAAAACACCATCGTTGCCAACCTATCAGGCTTTCTATGGTGCTGGCTGTGTACAGCTACCAGGTACTGACCGTCTTGAGTACGTGCAACACATTGTCAAAAGAAACAGAGAGAAATATGAGAAAAACAGCGAGGAGATCGAGAGCGCTGTTGAGGAATATGAGCAGAACAGAGGTGTGACTGACGAATGGTGTAATCTGGCACCTGAATCAGATCTCGTAAGGTTGCCACTTGTTGAACAAGAAAGAGAGCGAGACAATGAAAATGAACAGGAAGATGTGCCTGACTACAGCCGTCAGGCTGATGCTTCAACAGAAGTCAGAGCCATCAGGGAACCCCCTGCTATTGATCCCACTTTGTTACGTCAGATGTTTCAGAATCTGAATAAGAAGCAAGCCTGCATATTTTATGCAGTTAGAGACTGGTGCATTAAAAGAGTCTGTGCTCTAAATCCGGAGCAGTTTTTCTTTTATATTAATGGTGGTGCTGGAACAGGAAAATCACATCTTATCAAATGCATCTACTCAGAAGCATCTAAGATACTGAGCAAAGTGCCCAGATATGCAGACGACGTTGACATATCAAAACCCACTGTCCTGTTAACTGCTTTCACTGGGACTGCAGCATTTAACATTTCTGGAACAACACTGCATTCTCTTCTCAAGCTCCCTAGAAGCTTAAAACCTCCCATTCAGGGACTTGGCAATCAGCTGGATGAAGTCAGATCAGAACTTTTGAATGCTGAAATAATCGTCATTGACTTAAGTGTCTATGGTGTCAAGACATCTCTTTGCATATGTAGATGCAAGACTCAAACAGATAAAAGGGACTCGGAGACCCTTTGGAGGCATGTCAGTCATTGCTGTTGGAGACTTCTATCAGCTACCCCCAGTGCGACAGTCTAAACCTCTCTGTGTGCACGACCCGTCCGAGATCGACCTGTGGCGGGAGCATTTTCAGATGATCACTCTGACTGAGATTATGCGTCAGAAAGATGATGTTGTCTTTGCTGAGATGCTGAACAGAATCCGTGTGAAAGGAAAGTTGGATGTGCTTTGCGAAGCAGATAGAAATTTGTTGTCACAGGCCATAACTGAACCAGCCCGTTGTCCGACTGATGCGTTGCACATTTTTGCAACTAATAAAGAAGTGGATGCGCACAACTCTGCAACACTGGCTCTGCTCCATACTCATATCATTGACATCCATGCAGACGATTATAGAAAGGATCCTAGAACTGGCAGAATGGCACTACAAGACAGACCATTCAAAGGAGGTAAAAACGAGTTACCAGACACACTGAAAGTTGCAGAAGGAGCTCGTGTCATGCTCACCAGAAACATTGACATACAAAATGGTTTGGTTAATGGAGCTTTGGAAAACTACTTAGAGTAGTTCACTCTGAAAATGACCAACACATCATCAAGCTTGGACTTAAAATGGATAATGAGACATCTGGAAAGAATAACCGCACACCAGCAGGCGACATGGTGTACATTGAGAGAGCAGAGGAGAATCTAAAGCAGAAAGGAGTGGTACGAAGACAGTTCCCAGTGAAGCTGGCCTTTGCATGTACAATACATAAGGTACAGGGTATGACAACCACATCAGCTGTTGTCTCTCTTAAGAGCATTTTTGAGCCCGGCATGGCCTACGTAGCTGTCAGCAGAGTGACGTCTCTCAGTGGACTGTATCTTCTTGATATGGAGGAGAAAAAATATTCACCAACCCAGAAATCACTGCAGCGCTTGAGAACATGAGACAAGCCAACCTTGATGACATGATGCCTCTTCTACAAGTGAGACAAACACTGAGCAGGTCAGACGTTTTCACCATTGTTCATCATAACACAGAGGGACTGCCAGCTCACATTAATGACATCAAGAGTCACCATGAATTGTGTCTAGCAGATGTTTTGTGCCTAACAGAAACACACCTGCGGGGCTCTTTTTGTCGCAGAGAGTCTCCACTTGGAAAATTACAGTTTGTTCAAACGCAACAGACACCTTTCCTACACAAACTTTCCCCAGATGGCAAACAGAAGTGGTGGTGGAGTTGCTGTTTATGTGAAAAGTGACATTCAAGTGCATGAAAACAGTACATCCATAATGTAACTGACCTTGAATTTCTGGCTTTAAAGGTTGAAGCACCAGTCAGTGCACTGATTGCAGTTGTGTACAGACCTCCAGACTACACTCTGAGGCCATTCCTGAAAAACCTGGTAAGCCTATTAGACTCATTAGAGATCATGGACTGTCATCCCATCATAGTGTGTGGTGATTTTAATGAGAATGTTTTATCCAGTGCAAACAAACCAATCCTGGAGCTATTTGAGTCTAGGGGATACGCACAGGTCATCACTGCCCCTACCACAGAGAAGAACACACTGCTTGACCTAATTTTCATTTCTCAGCCAGAGCGATGTCTCCATTCTGGAGTCATGAAGACCTACTATAGTTACCATGACCCTGTATACTGTGTATTGTCCTGTGATGATTCATGATCTAGATCTTTGACTACAGTAAGTAATTTCTATATTTTTGAATGACTTAAGAAAGTAGAGCGATATTTAAAAGTTGACTTAAGAAAAATGCCCTGCATTGCAGTATAATGTTTGAATTTTTACATAAAATACAATTAAATGAATTAAATAATGATATCAATAAAATATGACAATTTTATTTATTACAGAAAATCTAAAAATCAGTAATCTATGAATGTCAGAAAAATCAAATATAGCAGTTTAAAACGAACAGTGTAGGCATATCCTCTCTGCAGCCAGGCTTCAAAATCCTGCCAGGCTGCCCCAGTCTCACTGTGGCTGGGAGGGAGGGAGGGTGGACCAGAGGATTGCCCACACAACAAATAAATGTTCAACAGCTTCTTCATTGTTTCTGAGAGAACAACACAGACTAACGTTTGCTTTTTAAAAAAGAAAAAAAAAAGAAAAAAAAAGAAAAAGAAAAACCTAATTACAGCAATAATGACAGTTAAGCCAGTTTATCTGTGCCTCTATTTTGAAATAATATTTACAAAAATGTTATTGATTTCAGTTTGTTATAATCTTTAAACTTTTTCAAAAGTATATGATTATATTTTTGGACAAATCTTACGATGAAACATACATTTTATGAGCTTTTATCATGTTTCAGCCAGTGCATTTATCAGGGTGGGTCTGGGTTGATAAATGCACTGGCTAATAACTGCACATTTCTGGCCAGAATGTTTCAGCAGTGTTACATATGCACTACATATGTTACACTTGCTTTTTGTTACCAGCTGATACCCTACATTTGTATAGACATTGGATGGTGTGAGGCTGGGGAGTTGAGTGGAGTGGGTGGGTGGGAGTTGAGTGGGCGGGTACGGTGGGAGGTTGTTAGGCTTCTTTCTTTTTTTTTTTGTTAAAGAGACACAGTCCTCCTGTGTCTTCTCCAAGCTTCACATGTACAATCCAACAGTGTGAAGCACATAGCAGCCAGAAACTGTAATGCCACAGATCAGAGAGGCTTCATCATCACCATCTTCGCCGTACGATCAGAGCGTGAGACTTCACATCTAGAAGTCCTCCTTCTAGCTTGTCCCACAAGCAGTCGGTGAGATTTACTCACAACAAAAAGGGTTAATGACATTATTTCCATGAAAACGTATTAATTCTTTGTAAAGTGTTTAAATTGTGTTTTCACTTGACCTTAGGAGTGTTATTTTGAGTGTATTTTAATATCTGTACTCAGGTGTTTCCCTCTGTGATCCATCCCTTCAGAGCTGAGACACTCAGGACTGAACAGACTGCACAGTTTCTGTGACCGAGCCTCCAAAACATCTTCTTTGAAACCACACATGATAGAAGGGCTTTATATTTGCAGCAGCACTACTAAAGGTATTCAGTTTATTACAGGATGTGTTTGTTTCTTAGGACCAGCTCCAAGTGCACACTACCTAACATATACACCTTTCTGTTCCTTACAAACCAACTACTCTGGATCATATGGCCAGTTGGCAGGAATGTTGCTGCAGGAAAACATCCCTGGAGATCACCATCATTGCCAGACTGACTGTGCCTCCTCTGTGCAGTGTCAAGATCCTCCTTAAATGAGTGTGTAAGTTAACATTTTCATTATTTTTGTCATGGTTCTGGGTCGGTGACCCAGTGTTTTTGATTTTGTACTCTTATTTTTGATATTATGAATTATGACAGTTTGTTTTGGTTTCCCAAGTGTTCATTCTGTGCTCCCTCTGTTTTCCGTCGTCCCTGCCTGTGTATCCCCTCTAGTGTGGTCAGGTCCCTGTGTGAAGCCAGCGTCTCGGAGTCTGTGTCCTTGCGTGTGTGTGTGTGTGTGTGTGTGTGTGTGTGTTTCCTGTTTTATTTTGAAGGTCCGTGTCTTATGTGAAGGTGTCCTGCTTTGCTTCCCTGTCTCGTCAGTCCTGATTTCTCCCAGCTGTGCCCTCCTTCTGTGTCTCATTCCCTCGTTACTTCCCAGTGTATTTAAACCCTGTGTTTCTCTGAGTCTGTGTCGCGTCGTCCCTCAAGCTGTGTGTTTCCTTGTGTGCCTCCCGTCAAATGTAAGTTTATATTTCCCAGTTTAGTTTTGTATGCTTTCCCCTGCCAGCAATAAAGCTGAGTTTTGAGTTCATCCTTCGAGTCTGAGTGTCTGCACCTTGGGTCCTACTCCTGCCTGCCACACAGCGTTTCATGACAGAACGACGCGACCAGACATGGACCCAGCAGCACTCAACCCACCAGAAGAACTGCGTCAAGACATTATTTACTCTGTGGAGAGACTCCTTAGACTCTGGTTAGAACATGAGGGGAAGGAGCTCCATTGCGCTTTGGAAACTAAGCTACAGAGATTGATTTCTGGTCTCCCTTGGCTACTCGGTGCGCTCCACCCGCTCGAACAGGATTTTATCCTAAATGAGCTCCACATTCATCCCCAGCTGCTACAACTCACCTGCCCGACAGGCCGGACGTGGAGCTGCCCGGCCCATTGGAGTCATCATCAAAAAGAAGCGGCGATCACGCCGCCGGCGTCCATCACCACAGCTAGACCCCGTGACCTCTGAGTCGCCAGCTGTGGTAAAAGAAAGAGACAATATCCAAGAGTTTCCTGAATTTGGGACTGTTCATTCTGGAACCATTTGTTTTCACTCAGCTGCCCAGCCTCCTGCAGCCCACTCAGCTGCCCAGCCTCCTGCAGCCCACTCAGCTGCCCAGCCTCCTGCAGCCCACTCAGCTGCCCAGCCTCCTGCAGCCCACTCAGCTGCCCAGCCTCCTGCAGCCCACTCAGCTGCCCAGCCTCCTGCAGCCCACTCAGCTGCCCAGCCTCCTGCAGCCCACTCAGCTGCCCAGCCTCCTGCAGCCCACTCAGCTGCCCAGCCTCCTGCAGCCCACTCAGCTGCCCAGCCTCCTGCAGCTCACTCAGCTGCCCAGCCTCCTGCAGCTCACTCAGCTGCCCAGCCTCCTGCAGCTCACTCAGCTGCCCAGCCTCCTGCAGCTCACTCAGCTGCCCAGCCTCCTGCAGCTCACTCAGCTGCCCAGCCTCCTGCAGCTCACTCAGCTGCCCAGCCTCCTGCAGCTCACTCAGCTGCCCAGCCTCCTGCAGCTCACTCAGCTGCCCAGCCTCCTGCAGCTCACTCAGCTGCCCAGCCTCCTGTAGCTCCATTTTCACCTCAGCTATCGCTCCAGCCATTAATTCAGTATGCTCTTCAGCCTCCTTCAGTTCGGCCTGCCACTGAGTTGCCCTTAGCCCCATCATCCACACTACCACCTGCTTCTCTTCCACCACAATCATCACCACACTCAGCCGTCCAGGCTACCACTCAGTCAGTCATTCACTCTATAGCCCTGCCATTAATGCACTCGGTAGCTGAGCCATTAGCCGCCTGGCCCGCAGCCAATTCAGCCACCCTTCCACCGTTGCACCTCAACCACAACCGTCACTGCAGTCTCCGGCAGTTCAGCCTTCCCAGTGCAGTCTTCCACTCAACCACCAGCTCCACTTTCTCCCCAACCGTCACTACTACCTCTAGCTCAGTCTCCTGTACAGTCGCCTCTAGTTCGGTTCCCTGTGCAGTCACCCTAGTTCATTCCCCTGTGAAGCCATCAACTCCACCACCCACTCCTCTTTCACCACCACCAGTAGCTCAGCTCGCACCTGACCCATTGGCCCAGTTCTCCGTAGCAGTTCAGTTTTCTGGCCAGCGTAACATTGAGCCAGGGGTCCCAATTCCCCTCTGGCTCTGCATCAGCTCCTGCTGGAGGCTCTGATGAGCCCATCCAGCACTCGCGGCTCCCATGCCGCCACCTGCCTTCTCCGCTGGAGGGTCCGAGGGGCCCGTCCAGCCGCCTGTCCCGCTGGAGGGTCCGAGGGGCCCGTCCAGCCGCCTGTCCCCGCTGGAGGGTCCGAGGGGCCCGCCCAGCCGCCTGTCCCCGCTGGAGGGTCCGAGGCCCGCCCAGCCGCCTGTCCCCGCTGGAGGTCCGGGGCCCGCCCAGCCGCCTGTCTCCGCTGAGGGTCCGAGGGCCCGTCCAGCCGCCTGTCTCCGCTGGAGGGTCCGAGGGGCCCGTCCAGCCATCCTCAGCCTCCATGTCCGCAGCAGCCTCCGAGTCTTCGTCCTCATCAGCTGCATCGCCCACGCCGTCGCCTGCAGCGCCGCCGTCTCCGGCAGCGCCTCCGTCTCCGGCGGCGCCACAGTCTCCGACTTCCATGCCGTCGCCTTCAGCCTCATCTTCACCTGGTCCAGCCGAGCCTTCAGCCTCGTCGCCCGGTCCAGCCTCTGCTTCGCTTCAACGTCGCCCGGTCCAGCCTCTGCCCGGCTTCAACGTCGCCCGGTCCAGCCTCTGCTTCGGCTTCAACGTCGCCCGGTCCAGCCTCTGCTTCGGCTTCAACGTCGCCTGGTCCTGTGGCTGCCACGCCCCCGTCTGTTCCTGCCTCGTCAGCTGGAGGGCCCGAGGAGCCCGTCCAGCCACCTGCTGCAGCCTCACCTGCATCGGCCCGGCCGCCTGGCGCAGCCTCTGCATCAGCCTCTGCATCAGCCTCTGCATCAGCCTCTGCATCAGCCTCTGCATCAGCCTCTGCATCAGCCTCTGCATCAGCCTCTGCATCAGCCTCTGCATCAGCCTCTGCATCAGCCTCTGCATCAGCCTCTGCATCAGCCTCTCCTGCATCGGCTTCGGCTTCGCCTGGCGCAGCCTCTATCTTGCCTGGAGCTGCGGGGGCCTCGCCGTTCTCAGGTCACCAACTGCCGCCTCGGCGTCGCCGGCCGCTTTCCAGGCCTCTGAGTCGGCATCATGGCCGTCGAGGGCGGCCCCCCGAACTGCTTCCACGTCGCCGCCGTCCCGCACGGCGGCCCCGAACTGCTTCCACGTCGCCGCCGTCCGCACGGCCGGCCCCCCAACTGCTTCCCGTCGCCGCCGTTGCTGTCCGCACGGTCGGCCCCCTGAGCTGCTTCTACGTCATCGCGGCCGTTGGTTTCTGCATGGCCGGCCTCCTGACCGCCTGTGCCACCCACCTGGTCGGCCCCCCGACCGTTTGACTTATGAACTTTTGTGCCGGCGACCTCCGGGTCGGCCCCCTGACCTGTTTTTCTGTTGCCGCCGTTGCCGTCCGCGCGGTGGGGCCCCTGACTTCCTGCTGAACTGTTCTTTGTGCGCCAGTGTTTTTGTGCTGGCGTGTCGCTTTTTGGGCTCCTGGTGCTCCTGTTTTGTTTCGCCTCGGGCCCTCCTTCCTGGGCCCCGCCGCCCGCCCTGGTCGGGTTGTTTTCTGTTTTTGGTCGTTTTTGTTTTCTTGTGTTGGGCTGTCTGGGGCCAGCCCTTGTGGGGGGGGTACTGTCATGGTTCTGGGTCGGTGACCCAGTGTTTTTGATTTTGTACTCTTATTTTTGATATTATGAATTATGACAGTTTGTTTTGGTTTCCCAAGTGTTCATTCTGTGCTCCCTCTGTTTTCCGTCGTCCCTGCCTGTGTATCCCCTCTAGTGTGGTCAGGTCCTGTGTGAAGCCAGCGTCTCGGAGTCTGTGTCCTGCGTGTGTGTGTGTGTGTGTGTGTGTGTGTGTGTGTGTGTGTGTGTGTGTGTGTGTGTGTTTCCTGTTTTATTTTGAAGGTCCGTGTCTTATGTGAAGGTGTCCTGCTTTGCTTCCCTGTCTCGTCAGTCCTGATTTCTCCCAGCTGTGCCCTCCTTCTGTGTCTCATTCCCTCGTTACTTCCCAGTGTATTTAAACCCTGTGTTTCTCTGAGTCTGTGTCGCGTCGTCCCTCAAGCTGTGTGTTTCCTTGTGTGCCTCCCGTCAAATGTAAGTTTATATTTCCCAGTTTAGTTTTGTATGCTTTCCCCTGCCAGCAATAAAGCTGAGTTTTGAGTTCATCCTTCGAGTCTGAGTGTCTGCACCTTGGGTCCTACTCCTGCCTGCCACACAGCGTTTCATGACAATTTTATTCCCTTTGACAAGTATCACCGGTATTTACATTTACAACTACATATGTTCCTGTTTTCTGCTCTTCTTTTAAAGTCCTCAGCTATCCTGCTTCTGTGCTGCTTGCCACACATCAAACAC